>NC_054372.1:101534190-101709190 GCF_017654675.1 Xenopus laevis
TGTTCAATCAGCCAGTGTTGAAAACGTGTATACTGTACATTCCTTCTCTGCATACAAGTAATTTGTATATTATAGATATTTGCCTACCAAAACTTTAGGTCACAGAAAAGGGTAATTTTCCTTATTATTAAGGAATAATGCTGTTCTGTCACTATGGCGTTTATCCTGTTACCCCATAGGAAAATGATATCCCTTTCTGCTATGATAACTGTAGTACCTGATAACATTACTTATTGTTTTTTGCACACAAATTCTGAAATCTTTTGTTATTTGCCTCTCTTTATGCAAATATATTTCTACACCTAAACAAACTTTCCAGCAAGTTCACAAAATACATTTTTGTTCCAATATCACTTTTTTTTGTTATCTGAATACCACTCTACAGATTAAGAGAAACACACATTTGAGAGTTATACATATGAATACAAGAATTTATTTTTATTTTTCTGCCCATGCAGCTAGGCTATTTGTTAGGGAGCTAAACACAGAATTCTGTGTGAGGGCAATGGCCAAATTTGGTCATATTTCCCAGTAAAATAAAAGGCAAGTACAAACATTATCCAGTCTTCATACCAGCTACCCCTATACTGGAATCGCACATATAAATTGTACATGTCGAGAGTTTGGTGCTAGATATCTGGGTTTTTTTTGCCACCAGTACTGATTGCAATAACAAGATTACAGGGACATAAATTATAAAGATAGGGAACCAGTGTATGGAGTACATTGAACAAAGCTTACCACTGTGCACAGTGGGCCCGGGTGCACATGCCCCAGACCTTCAGCAAAGGGAACAAATACCAGGAAACATCAAAGGAGTTTGGCACAAGCCTGGACCACACCAAGTAGAAGAGCCAAAGTCAGATGGTAAAGATTAAAAATTTACATTTTATTTTCCATAATAAAAGGCCATGGTTCTTAATTATGGAAAATAAAATGTAAATTTTTAATATTTACCATCTGAATTCGGCTCTTCTACTTGGTGTGGTCCAGGCTTCTTCCAGCCTGCTTTGTTGTTTACAGGGACGTAAACACAGGTTCTCCCATGCCTAGGGTGACACTAAATTAATGGAAGCAAGACACAAAGACTCAGATGTGGGTAAAGGCCAGCCACAGCTTTATTAGAATGTTTTTCCCCCTACCCTAGCAAACGCACGCTGATATAAACTAAAAACGTTTTCTTGATATAAATTGGACTTTGATCTCAAACCAAATGCCAGCCATTGTAACAACAATGGGCACATGATATTCATGTTTAACTATACAGATCAAAGGCAAAGATTAAGAACTGCTGTGATGATGATGCTGTGACAAGAAAGGTTGACTTAATACAATAAGATTAGACAAGAACAGAAACCAAACACACATTACAGAATAAAGTGGTAAGAAGGCAGTGAGACTGGAGGGGAGAAGGGGTGAGACCAGATGCTCTACAGTCCCAGTGCCCCTCACTATGCATTCCAGCAACAGTGAAGAACATGGAGTTGTGTATACCCAGAGGAGGTAATTGCCCAACACACAAACCAAAAATTGTATAATTTGTTTCATCAGAGTTGGCCTATAAGACTAATGGCAATTACAAATGAGATTAGTTGTCCTGTGATTAATCTCTAGTGCAGACCACGAATATCCTCAATTGTGATTGCCCTAATAGCACATGATTTGTTTTCTTACACTCCCTGTATACGTGCACTGGGGGGGGGGGGCAGCTGATTACTTCTCTTCCCTAGTGTATAATTGCACCAATGAAAGACACGACCCATGTGCTAGTAGCCTAAGAGCCTATTTAAAAAGGTAGTTCACCTTCCAACCATGAAACCATTGGAACAATGGTAAAAAATTAAAGATGGAAAGCAACTGAAAAAGATGTTACAACTACAGTAGGTGCAGTTTTATGCTCCATTGACCTTGCAGTATTCTGAGCCTTGTCAAATACACAAGACAGCAAAATGACATATGTTACCACTAAAGAATCTATTCACTCAAGAATCTTTATATAATCACAGGGCCTCGTACAACAAAAATTTCACCCCACCCCACCCCACAGTTAAAAAACCATACAGACATCAGGGCTAAAAACAGTAACCCGTCCTGCACAAGTTATAAAAAGCCATTGATGGTGAGGTCCCCCTTATAAGTTAAAAAAAACTGTGGTGCCAGGACCCCCATAAGTTTTTTTAAAAAAACATTGGTGGTCAGGAACCCCCTACAAGTTGAAAAAAATAATTGGTGACCAGGGCCCCCTATAAGTTAAAAAAAAAAAAAAACATTGGTGCCAGGGCCCTCCATAAGTTAAAAAGAATTGGTGGCTATAGGGTTAATAAAATTTAAAAAAAACAAAAAACAGAAAAACACATTGGTGTTCAGTAGAACTGAACTCTTAACTTCAGGACAACTTCGGCTCCTTTTTCAGTTTCAGGACTTCAGCTTTGTGGCTTCAGGTCTTTTCGTGGCTCTTTGGGACTTGGGCTCTTTGGCACTTGGGCTCTCTTCGGATCTTCTGGACTTTGGATTACTTCGGCTCTTCGGGACTTCGGTTCTTCAGGACTTGGTCGGTTTGGGACCTTGGTGGTTCAGGACTTCAGCAGCTGCGCCACAACTTCGCAGATGTTGAGGGGCCCAGCTATTTTGAAAAGTGCAGCACAGCCGGGCCCCCATTTAGACCTGGGCCCGGTACAACAGTACCCCATGTGCCCCCCTGATGGCGGCCATACGCTCAAACAATAAAAATAAAGTGCAAAAAGGCAGTAATGCTCAGATGGCAAATGTCACAGAGACCTATAGCTCAAAGAAGAGCATATCTCCTTTTATGTTACAGTTAAGCAGTTTTTCAGTTGGTCTTCATTATTTATTTCGGATTGTTTTTGAATCATTAGCATTCCAAGTCAGACTCTTTCCAGCCAGCAGGATGTCTGTTGGTACTGTTAGGAAACTAGGATTCTTTGTATTGGTTATGTTTCTCTTTAAACCAGTGTCGGACGGGGATGCCTGGGGCCCACCAGAAAACGTTAGTCCAGGGGCCCATTCTCCAAACTATTTCTCCTCATCCTCACCTCACTCAACCTCTATTTTTCAAGTCTCTTTTTTTCTATTCTATTATTTATTGTTCTTTAGCCTCTCTGTTCCCATACAGAAGTAGGTATTGACCATGGAACAGGCATAATGGTTAGAAGCAGGAGGGCCCACTGACACTTGGGACCACTGACACTTGGGCCCACTGGGAGTTTTCCTGGTATCCTGGTGGGCCAGTCCGACTCTGCTTTAAACCCTCTACTATATACCTTCCATTGTGATTGCAAAACTGCTTCCTGATTGCTAGGAAAAGGAACCCCTTGCAAACCTGTAACTTTTCTAATTTCAAGCCTAAGACCTGCAGAACAAAAAATGTAAATCATTCAACCATTCTAAAAGTTCATTTTAAAGCAAACCATGCTTTTTGGTGCAGTTCTGTGACCTAGGAAGGTGTATGGTTCATAAAAGTACTATTCAGTGTTTTTTGATGCATACCTGTTTTTTCAACCATTAATTTACAAGGACTGATATCTCATTGCCGTAGCATTCACGCTACACAATTGTAGAGTTCAACTAAGGCCTATTAAAAACAAGATTAGTTTAGATTCCCCAAGTGTCACCTGTGTCATTAAAGCACTAATGTGTTCTCATGCAATGTATATACAGCATTAGTATAGTGATGTAGCCAAAAGCAAAATGAAATGCGCAACTGCATTTGCATCATGGCTGTTAACAATAAGGTGCAGGGTTTTTTTTTATTCTTTTATTCTGTAGTAGTTTTGTGATTGTATAAGAGCCTTCTCTTATAATGTTTGATTCTCAGGGTTGAACCGTTTAATGGTAAGACGGAACAAGTCAGTACTACAAAGAGACACGGAGTCAGAGGTAACCAGGCATTGAACCATACTCAGTGTATGGAAACATTTCTTTTGAAACTTCAAGTTGCAGAATTTTAGATGTGGGGTTGGGAGATGAGGGTTTGAAATATAGTTAGTAGAAGCTGAAACTGAAGAAGTAAACACTGATGGTTTCAAAATCTTTGTATTCAATTACTTAAGTGCTATGGCTAGGGTCGCCACCTTTTCTGGAAAAAAATACCCAGCCTTCCTATATTTTATGTCTCTGCCCAATTAATAGCATAGGGATCATACATCATTCTAACCAGCCATGTACCAACCCTAGCACACAAGGCATTGAAACAATTTCATCACAGTCACAAAGAACCTTGCAGCTGTAGCACGACTGTCTGATATCTGTGATCTGGGAGGTTATCTACAGTTTCCAGCATGCGTTCATCTTTTGTTTTCAAGCATCCCCCGTATGTGGATAGTTTTGCTGAAAGGAACTAACTAATCACAAGTTAGTGAAGATTTTTAAACTTCCATCTCCTAACTTGCCGTACATAGCATTGTATGGCAATTACAATGAAAATTAATTATTGAGGTGGTGCAGAATGAATTTAGTCTTTGCCTGTCCTTCACTGCGGTTGATTCTCGCCAGCTATGCAGTGTGCCGATCTGAAGTCATATAAAATTCCAGGAAATATTCCTGTATATAAAGCAATTAAAGAGTGTGTATAGTCCCCCTGTGTTTATAGGTGGCCATACCAGGGGCAGTTTTCATGCTCTGTTTAATCACAGTTCTGGCTGTGTGCTAATAGCGTTGCTATAGCTACTGCACCCAATCCAAACTGCTAAAGGGAATGCTCTAGTACAGGTTTGTGCTTGGATGATATTTGCTACAAATGTACCCTATAGGCAGCTGCAATGATCTGGTCAATGTACTCATATGTGGACACAAGTCTACAGTGTCAGTGACAAACAACAGAGTAACGTACGCTCTGGAAGTATCAGTCAGTGTTAAAAACACAGATTTGCAAAAAGCATTTGGCTACTTTTTCATTTTACAAATTATTTTGCTTTGGATCAAACAAAAAGCCAATGCCACTTCAACCGTGATTGCTCAGCAGGGCAGTTAAGTACTGATAAACAGGACATAAGTTCCAAAGTTTAATGTAGTTCATGTTATGTTGAAATATTCTTATTTCTGTAAGAGGCACTTGTATGTAAGTATTAATACAACCTACAATCAATCTTTACCCATAGTCAAACCACACTAAAGCCGCAGCTTGTTTACTTTAATAAAAGATTTGATTTAAAATTGGAACTTGGTGTGCCAACGTGCTTGTGTGTCCTTTAAAGGGATACTGTCATGGGAAAACATGTTTTTTGTTTTTTTCAAAATGCATCAGTTAATAGTGCTGCTCCAGCAGACTTCTGCACTGAATCCATTTTTCAAAAGCGCAAACTGATATTTAAAATTTTTTTTTACTTGACATGGGGCTAGATATATTGTCAGTTTCCCAGCTGCCCCAGTCATGTTACTTGTGCTCTGATAAACTTCAGTCACTCTTTACTGCTGCACTGCAAGTTGGAGTGATATTAACCCCCTCCCTTCCCCCCCCCCATCAGCCCATGAGCAGAATAATGGGAAGGTAACCAGATAACAGCATCCAGGTAGATAGAACAGCACTCAATAGTAAATATCCAGGTACCACTGCGACTCATTCAGTTACATTGAGTGGGAGAAATAATAACCTGTCTGAAAGCAGTTTCATCCTAAAAAGTTCTTTCTGAAAGCACATGACCAGGCAAAATGTCATGAGATGGCTGTCTACACACCAATATCACAACTAAAAAAAAAACACTTGTTGGGTTAGGAATGCAATTTTACATGGTAGAATGCAGTTTCCTGATTGTCTTGTATGGAGGTAGCTGAATGTTTGTATTTGCACAGTTGTTATTCTACCTAGATGTGCTTGAAGCATATTACATACATGCAATGTATCACAACAGTCTGTGTATGATTTAAAAGCGTATAATAGTTTGGTATGCTAACATGTTGCCCTATACTGTGCTATTAATATATGTGTATATAATGTGTATGTATAAGGGAAACACTTCATTCATTCTCTCCTGTATAAGAACTATTCATGTTCCTGCCATGAGGCAAAAAGCTAACTTTAGAGGAACAGTAACTCCAAAAAAAGAAAATCTATTAAAGTAAAGACAATATAATGTATTGTTGCCCTGCACTATTAAAACTGTTGTTTTTTGCTCCAGAAACACTTCTATAGTTCATATAAATACACTGCTGTGTAGCAATGGCGGAAATTGAAGAAAGGCTATATGGCACAGGCTAAATAGTGGATAACAGAAAATACCATTATGTTCTACAGAGCTGATCTGCTGTGTAACCTGAGCTTTTTCTCCTTTGAATGGCTGACCCTATTGCTACACAGAAGCTTATTTATATAAACAATAGTAGTGTTTATGAAACAAACCCAGCAGTTTTACCAGTGCAGGGCTACACTGCATTATATTTTTATTACTTTAAAACACTTTTATTTTTGATGTAACTGTTTCTTTAAAGGGGACCTGTCACCATAAGAAATAATTCCAAATCCTATTTTATCAAAATAGCAAAATAAACTTTACTTACAGTATATACATCATTTAAATTTTGTTTCCTTACATCTGGGAATTCATAATTATAGCAAGCAGGACGGTGCCATTTTGTGGACACTGTTATTAGGGCAAGCCTTGCAGCATCTCAGAATCTTGTTTGAGAACCAGAATAGTGGACCTGATGCCCATGCCCTGGCTACACAATTAAATGGTGAGGAGGGAGCAGGGAATGCTAAGTGCTAAATAGAAAGTGAAAGTAATTGCCTGCCCCACCTCTATGCCTAAGGTATAGAGGAGGGCCAGGCAATATGATAGACAGGTGAGATGTTTAAATGAGTTTATAACAGCAATGAATGCTTCAATTAAAAAAATGAATTTGGTTTTTATGTTTAATTTGAAAAGGACTTTTATTATACAGCTTTTTTTATGTCTGGATGACAGGTCCACTTTAGGGTAATGACACACAGGTTGTTTTAACGCTCATGCTATATCCCATCTAGTGAGGGCAGGTGAGGCCAGAACTAGGGGTAGGCAGAAGAGGCAGGGCCGGAACTAGGGGTAGGCAGAGTAGGCACGTGCCTAGGGCACAAAGCTAGGGGGGCGCCAGGCACGTACCTGCTCTGACGCCTACCCCATTGTCCGGTCCTGTCTTTCGCCGACTGCCACAGATAATTCCTTGTGATAGCGCTTGTGCGCATGCAGTTCTGCGCATGCGCATCAGAGCGAAGTTTCGCGCATGCGTGTCCGAGCGCAGTTTCACGCATGTGCACTAAGCTGGCGACGTGCCCAGAGAGGTTGCCTAGGGCGCCTGGCTGGGTTGGCCCGGCTCTGAGAAGAGGCACCTGACTAGGGTGCAAAAATTGTAAATCCAGCAAGTGTGTTTGCACTGGAGGCAATTGGTTCCAGATGTGAAAAGGAGAGAAGGCGTGTGTATTTCCGAAAGCTGTTTCCAGCCCCCGTGTGGCACTAGCCAGTAGTCTTTGTTAAATGTTGAGATTAACAAAGGAGTAGATCATTATACAGTACATAGGCTTATCTGTAGGCTTTCTATAGTACCTGCTTTAACTAACTTGGAAGTGTTATTTCTTTTCCCTGTTTAGTGAAAGAAATAACAAAAACAAACTATCTTTCTTCATTAAATCTATTAAAATATGTTCGGCACAAGTCCTATTCATTTAGCTTAAATGTGATCTAGATCCTCGGTGGTAATACATTGATATTGACGTGCATTGTGAATTATTTTACCTTTTTTTTTTTTTTTTTTTTACAGTGTCAATATGAGGAGGGCATTTCTCAAGGCTGAGATCTTTGTCTTGCTTGCTGTTGGAATATTGTCCCTCCTTTTTATCCTCCGGGAAAATGAAAATGATCAACTAGTGTTAGAAGAAATTGAGGAACGTTCACCTAATCGTCTTGCAGATACTATTGACACTACTGAATCACCCATTCTAAAACTAGAGTGGAATTCCAGGTGTAAACCGAATGATTCTGTTGAAAGTATTAGTGGGTTCTCTGTTTTGCCGCCTCATATAAAAGATTTCTTAAAATACAGGCATTGCAGAAGTTTCCCCCTAATTATTGACTCTCCAAATAAGTGTGATGGTCCGTCTGCATCCAAAGGAGTTTTCTTGCTGCTTGCAATTAAGTCTTCCCCTGGTAACTATGAAAGAAGGGCTGTTATTCGACAGACTTGGGGAGCAGAAGAGACCTACGGGACTGCTAAGGTGAGGACGATATTTATATCAGGGATTCCAAAGGCAGATAAGGAAGTAAAAAGGATGAGTAAACTGCTGAAGATTGAGAGCCAGAAATTTGGTGACATTTTACAATGGGATTTTCAAGACACTTTCTTTAACCTAACTCTAAAGCAGCTCCTGTTTCACCAGTGGTTAGACAACAACTGCCCAGGAGCCAACTTTATTTTCAATGGAGATGATGATGTCTTTGTGAACACCTTCAATGTAATTACCTACTTACAGGGACTTAGAGAGAATGGAGCAGATAAACATCTCTATGTTGGGCAGCTGATTGCAAATGTAGGTCCTGTCCGGGAGTCACAGAGCAAGTATTACGTACCAGTACAGGTTACCACTTCCAATTCCTACCCAAAGTATTGTGGAGGAGGAGGAATTCTTATGTCTAGATTTACTTGCCTTTCCATCTCCAATCAGTCAAAAAGCATACAACTTTTCCCAATCGATGATGTGTACCTTGGCATGTGCCTTGAAAAGGCAGGCTTAGTGCCAGCTTCCCACATGGGAATGAGGACAGTAGGGGTGAAGGTCCCTTCTGCCACATTGGATTCTTTTGATCCTTGTTATTATAGGGAGCTTCTTATGGTACATCGTTTTGTGCCTTATGAGATGATAGTCATGTGGAATGCCATACAAGACCCCAAAGTAGACTGTGGCCAAAGACATACTATCTACATTGGCGTATGATAAACATTTTCTTTGTGATCAAGGGTTTTGCACCTCTGACATAAATGGTTTACAAATGAAGCACTGCTGATGGATTAAGAAAATATTTGGACCACAAACAAAGGAATTTAAAAGGAAAGACGTTCTATGATTTGATTGCACAGCTCAACCACTATTCCATGACCCCCCCCCCCAAAATAATAAATATTCTCAACTGTTTGCTAGGCTGAAGCTGGCTGTGCTTTCCTGGAAAATGAACTCAACTGCTGCCAGTACATTGTCATTTGCACTTGAACATGACCAAAAAAAAAAAAACCTAACTAAAGAACCAAAAAAATCTCTTAATGGCAAGAAAATGTATATTTGCACAGACATAAGTTATTTGGTACCTTTACAATGCTTTCTTTGCACATATTAGTCATGTAATGTCACACATCATGACCGAAGGACATATTTCACTTTTCCATGCAACTGGGTTTGACACAATTGTTTGACATTTGGAGACTTCTAACAAGACACAATGCCAGTCAGCCTTTTATGTTATCTCACCACAGCTTGTGAACCGGATTAACTGATGATGATTTGGGACATGAATTGGGTCATAAGCTTCCATTGGAACGGCTCATTGTGCACAGGTGGAACTAAATTGCTGCCTTAAACAAATATAGTATGATTTATATTTACAAGTAATCTGGGCATGAAATGTGTATTTTAATTGTATTTATTTTTACCCTTTCACTCCAGTAATTAGGCATAAGATATTTTTTTTGTAAATGTAATATTTAAGTCAAACTATACGTATATGTCAGTAATTTGGGCATTTTGTCCTTATCTTTTGTTCTGCTCAGTTCAATGCCCTGGTCAACCCAAACAATGCCACCTATTAATACTTAATTCCTGTGTGGAAAAATGCTCTGCTGGGACAATGGCAGATTTTGTTACTTTGGACACTTTTACATTGAAGGACGCAGGGGGCACATAGTGCTCATAGCAGAGAGCAGCAGACCCCTGGGCACATGGTTAGATGAGCCCCTTAGTTCTTTTGCACTTGCACCCATGGGCATTGTAAATTAACTATATGTATTTTTTAAGAGCTGGAAAACATGGAGTCCAAAGCAACCCTTAGACCAGGGATCCCCAACCTTTCAAACCCGTGAGCAACATTCAGAAGTAAAAGGAGTTGGGGAGCAACACTAGCATGAAAAATGTTCTTGAGGTGCCAAATAAGGGCTGTGATTGGCTATTGGTAGCCCCTATGTGGACTGGCAGCCTACAGTAGACTCTGTTTGGCAGTACATCTGGTTTTTATGCAACCAAAACTTGCCTCCAAGCCTGGAATTCAAAAATAAGCTCCTGCTTTGAGGCCACTGGGAGCAACATCCAAGGGGTTGGAGAGCAACATGTTGCTCACGAGATACTGGTTGGGGATCACTGCCTTAGACATATCCTTTGTCATACTAACATGTAGCATGTTTTTTTTCAGGCTACTATCTCCTGACCAGCACATTAAACCTTGCTGTGGGTTGCTTCGGTGCTCTGATTTTGGGCAACTAAAAACATTACACTTAAAGCATCCAAGGTCTTCCATTGCCCTTAGGAGATATAGGGTAGGGCCATACTAAATCTTTTTTTTCTTTCTGTTGGGTCAAAAAATTATTCTTGGGGTAAATTTTCAAATAAAAAGGCTAAACTACACCAGTAGAGATACCAAACAAATAAGCAAAGAAAAAGATCTTTGGTTACATTCTCTAATATACAGTATGCATTCTTGGTCAAAAACTATTTTGTGTATCTTTTACTACCTCCTTTTATGTTAAATTCACATTTTTAAAAGGACACAGGCACAAATGTTGGTATCTAGAAATGTAGATCTTCCCCTTGTTAGCGGATGCTAGACGTTTAGCAGCAGTTAGAAATCCACAGGCTGAATATCTTCATAAGGCACAGAGTGACAAAATACTGCCAAATATGTATGGCAAAAACATGAACTGCTCTGTACAAAACTATCCAATGAAAACTTCTAGTATAATAAGACTTTGCCAATATATTATTTGTGGATTCTGGTTGGACAGTGTCCTCAATTCTTTTTAAAAAAGCTGGATCAAAGTTGACTAAAGGGTAGATAACCACAGACCATTAGATTTAAAACAGATGACTAGTAGTTCATAGCGGATAAGCATTGTCCACCCTTACTTCAGGACAGTGCTAACAATTTGGTATGCCGTGGGCAATTTTTCCAGGCAGGTATAGTGTAACTGAGACCAACTGGCGAGGCCACCAAAAATTTTGATATATAGACATTGTTATAATGTAAGCTGAGTTCTGGGAATGTATGGCCATTTTCTTATAAAATACAGCATGCTTCTAAATTTCCTGAATTATGTGTTCTATGTCTGTATTGTCTTAGTCAAAAAGGACCAGTAGCACCAAATATTTAAAGGCTTTTCTATATATTTAAATATGTACTATTACCCATAACTGGTTCAAGTTGTGTGTTTGTATAAAGTTGCTGTATAACCCTAAATGCTGTTTAGAATACAAAGGTTTTAATATTTAGCAATATTTTGCTGGGGGGGGAGGGTGCAGCTGGCGCAGGAGCCCAGTGGGAGATGTGTGGGGGGCCCTGATGCAGAAGCCAACCACCCAGTCTGACAGTGACTGATAGAGTCCACAAGTGCCAGCCTGGTCACTACAGGTAATTGGCTGTTGATTGGGAGATAAATGTGGTAGATGCTGCTAAGTTCACCTACCTAGCCCCAAGGTTTCTCCTAATAAAACAGGGGTAAAACAAAGGTATATGCCATGGAAAAACTTTTATTTTGTGTATTTAAAGCAACCGGAATATAATGTGTGTAAAGTGCAGCGTACATGTGTTGGTGCTATAAAAATAACAGAAAATCAATAATTGTAAACAACTTTCCAATATACATTAAATTAAAACAATAGTCTTTCAATGATATTGCAACTGAAAGCAGTATATTTGTGACCACTTACAATGTCTGCACTCTTGCAACAATATTGCAAGGCAGTTGATTAAGCTGAAAAAATTGTTCTAGAAGAGAGCTGACCAAAAAAACTGTGTTTTTAAAGGTATTAACATATAATATAGGGAATAAAGTACTCCTTATTGTAAAATATAAGGATATTATAAGTCACAGAGGAGTTCATGGAACTCTGAGGTTACTTCTAATATCCTCATATTCTCAAGGGGTACTTTATTTATTATAATACACAAGTTTAGTGAGTCATGTGACAAAAATGACATCACGACTCAACGTTTATAACTGATGACATCACTAGGCACTGTTTATAAGGATATAATTAACAAGATATTCATGGCTTTTGTGTATTTAATACTGTTAGCATGCACTACTAGTTGTTTGACCTGCACCTGGTCCCACAAGGGGTAGTTATGTTACTGCATATCTGACTCTCAAAAAGTTTGGCTTAAGTCAGAAAAATTACACCTTACCTTATATAAGCTCTTGCTCAGATACTTAAAAAAAATTCTTATAAAGTATAATTAAATCTGAAACTGACACTCACTACCCTAAAATCCTATTTTAGCAAATAATTATTTTTATCTTGTTAGTAGGGATGAATGATTTTTTTCGCCAGGCATGTATTCAAAGCGAATTTCTGCATTTTGCCATCTGCAAATTTTTCCTCAAAAAAATTGCCACAACAAAAAATTTGCCAAGACAAAATTGTTGCAAAGAAGTAAAAGTCGCCATAAGAAAAAACGCCCATTGACACTGGAGTGAGAAAAAATTGTTGAGTATCTAAAAATTTGTCACACGTAAAAAAATTTTTGACTACCATTGACATCAATGTGTTTCACAAATTTTTGGGACAGATTTTCTCATCACTACTTGTTAGCAGCCAAACAACCATACCATTATTTTTAATAAAAGAAAATGCATTATTGAATGAAACTTTTCATTTATATAAATATGCAATGTATACAAACAAAAATAAGGTACACCAAAAAAATAAAGTTTTAACCTGGTAAACAGACAAAGTTCAAATGAAGGGTTTGCTTAAACACAATACTGGAATGTTTTTACGTTTAACACAACTCCTAAGAGAAGAGAAAAGTTCAATATTTGTCTAAGCTGAAACCCCCCACCAATGAGGTAGCCCTTCCACTGCCAATATGGCCATTTTTGAGGTACAGTAGCTTACTTAATATGTAGCTGCAGAGTTTTCAGCAAATCCTTCTGCCACTATTTATTCAAATATGAAAAGTGGCCGTGGCAAAAAGACAACAAATATTTCAACACATTCAACTTTCAAGTAATAAATACAGTAAAATAATAAATACCGTAAAATATTTAGAAGTAGTAGTAAATTAAAGTGCAATTTTTCTTGCTTTTATGGCAGCAAAATGATCTATAACATCATCAAAGTCTATTTTCTTTGCAATCTCATGCTCAATTGAAAGGATGCTTAGGTTTGAAAGCCTTTCTTGTCCCATAGTTGAACGTAAATAATTTTTAATAAGTTTCAGCTTGCTAAAACTTGTTTCGCATGATGCTACAGTTACAGGCAAAGTTAGGAATATACGAAGTGCAGCATCAATGTTTGGATAGCAATCTGCAAGTGAATAGTCCCGTGTCATCTGAAACAGTTCTAGAGGTGTTGCAGACTTTACATCTGGCAATATGGCTTCTATTTGATGTTTAAAGCTCTCAATCTCTGAGCACAATTCAGGAGCATCCAAATCCTTGCTGTACTTTTAGGGCTAGTCCACACGGGGAGATAGCCCTGCGTTTGCGGTCGCGGCGACAAAGCGCCGCGCCAGTCGCCGCGACCGGCGCAGGCGACAGTTTTGTATGGGCGCCTATGTAAAAACGCCTGTGCTAACCACACGAGGCGATGCGCTTTTCAACAGTCGCCTGAAAAAGCCTGGCGAGGCATTTTCAGGCGACTGTTGAAAAGCGCATCGCCTCGTGTGGTTAGCACAGGCGTTTTTACATAGGCGCCCATACAAAACTGTCGCCTGCGCCGGTCGCGGCGACTGGCGCGGCGCTTTGTCGCCGCGACCGCAAACGCAAGGCTATCTCCCCGTGTGGAATAGCCCTTAAGTGAGGTTAACTGCAGCTTTCTGTAATTGTGGCAATTCAAATGTGACAAGGGCAGGGCAAGACACTCAAAATTAATTAAGGTGTCCATTAGTGTTTTTGATTTCCATGTCAAGTCAGATATCAAAACATCAAAAATGTGGTTAAGGTTGATTCTAAAGTTATCTCCAGCAGAAAGGCTGCTTCATCAGCTGATTCATATGATGCTCTGGCTTTCATTTTTCTTTTCCTCTTTTGGGGAAATGTTGCTGGAATATCAAGTTTTTCACAGACATCTCTAGCGTAAAGATATATTTCATCAGCACTGATGCCTTGCATTTCTTGGAATGTTCTTCTTAGGCCATCAATCATTTTTGAAGCAAGGATGGATATATTTTTGGCTTACAAGGCTTGTTTAACTCTTATCAACTTGGCCTAAAATCTTATTCCATACAAATAAAGTGCAGAGAAAATGATAATCAACTTGCAAAAGAAGAGTTTTCTCTGATATCTGACAATACCTCACACACATTAATGATCTCAGCAAACAGTGCTTTCACATTCACACTTGCACTTGATGCCCATCAGGTGTCTGTGTGCCCATTGAGAGTTGTTTTCAGCGTATTTTTCAGTATTTCCCACCAACTGGTAGATGAGGAGATAAATGTGAATAGTCGTTGAACTGTACCAAAAATGGTTTTCATTTCAGCATTTACAGAGACTGCATGTACACCTGCCAGGTTGAGGCTATGTGCTGCACAAGGAACATATTTTGCATATTATTTTTATTGCAAAATTCTTGCCTGGACTCCATTATTCTTCCCTGCCATATTTGTTGCATTATCATAGCCTTGGCCTCTTGCATCCTGGATACCATCTGCTTGTAACTAGATTTCTGAAGCTAAGCCACTCCCAGATTTCTCTTTGTTGTGGATGAAGTCTATAAAGCTTTCTTCAATTGTCACCTTCCCTTCAACAACACTGACATAACATTTTATTTCACTCATTTGCTCTTGATGGGATATATCTGGTGTACAGTCAAAGTAATACTGAGTAATACTTAACTTCTTTTGTTTTGCCAATAATCTCAGATCGCACTCTCTTCCCCAGGATGCTTGAATCTTATGTGAGAAGTAATTTGTAGAACATTTCTGGCGCGTTTCAATCTTTTCTTTAAGTGCTATGTTATGATGGCTTATTACTTCTATAATTTCTAGAAATATGCCAGCATGTGAGCCACCAATAACATCAGTTGAGCCTCTTAATGCCAAGTTGTTCTTTGCACAGAATAATGGTGGCCATAGACACACAGATCATATCGTACGAAGCAAATTTTTGTACGATATACGGTGCGTGTATGGTGGGAAAAGAGCGGACTGATATCGGCAAAAGACCTGGATATTGGTCGGCTCGCCGATTGGGCTGGACGGAAAATTTTGATCAGGTGCCTTTAAATGCACCCAAACATCGTCCATTGTTAGTGCTGAATCGTCAGAAACCGGTGGAATTCTATTGTTTCTACCTGTATATCTGACAATTCAGCTCTACATGTGTGTGTATTGAAACAAACAATCTTTCTTGGAAAGATCTTTTCCAAGAAAAATTGTAATTGTTATGTCTATGGCCACCTTAAGATGGCATCTAAAATGCACTTTAAAACATTACGCCACTTCAACAATGCCTTTGGAGTATATTAACCATGTTCTTTCAATCTTTCTACCACTGGGTATTTGTCTGGTGACTGTGACTTTCCAAAATCCCCATCTTTACCTTCTGATTTTATCAGTTATTTCTGCCCATGAGGGTGGGTCATTTAGATTTATCTCTATGGTAGGACTGTCTTCAGTCAGAGTATCTTCTGATATAGTGTCACCCTGTATCAAATGGTTACTGGCAATAGGAGAGCCAGTGGCATATCTTTCAGTGACACTTTCCTCAGTGTCTGATTCTGCACAGATTTTACTTTTCTCTTTTTCTGGGATTAGTTCTAAGTCTTGGTCAGGTACAAAATAGATTTCTGGAGCTGTTTCCATGATGCTGGTGCACTGACCATTCAAACCAATGAGAAAGACTGGCCAAGTTGGGATTGGTTACACTGGAAAAGAGGAAGTGGGGGGGGGAAGAAGTGGGTATGGTAATACGCAAAAATTGGCCCACCGGAATTCCCCCAAAGACAGGGCGAGGATGGCAGCTATCAGCTCTCAATAAAGTGTTCCTGCCTATTGGTTTTACATAGAGGACCTCTAAAGTGTTCCTGCCTATTGGTTTTACATAGAGGACCTCTAAAGTGTTCCTGGCTATTGGTTTTACATAGAGGACCTCTATGTAAAACCAATAGCCAGGAACACTTTATTGAGAGCTGATAGCTGCCATCCTCGCCCTGTCTTGGGAGGAATTCCGGTGGGCCAATTTTTGCGACTTAGACGCATATGTACCACATGGGATTCCTTCAATAAACAGGTGATGATACTCTGGGATAAATTGGTTGAGAGAAAATATGATGTTACTGTAATAAAGAAAGCTTATGAAAGAGCAGTCAGCACTTCCAGGGAAGAACTCTTGTACCCAGTTAAATACCCTAACAATAAGAGGAGAACACTTAAAAAACAAAAACAAAAATGAGAACAAAAGACTTAACGGATCTAATATATACTTTATTACCAAATACAGCAACCAAGCCGACCAAATAAGGAGAATAATAGACAAAAGATTGGATGTATTGAAGGTAGATCCCTTGTTAGATAGAGGAGGTTTGAAGTATGTATTTAAAAAGAGCAGGACTATTTCGAATGACTTGTCACCTAGTCTATACCAACTTAAAAATAGACAAATGGAAACGAATAAAAATTGGTTAGTGAAACAAGGATCGTTTAAATGTGGAAAAAATAGATGTAAAGTGTGTAAACACATACTGGTCCAAAATTTCTTTAAGAGCACAGCATCAGGGGAGATGTTTCCCATAAAAAGTTATATAAACTGTGATTCAAGGGGACTTATTTACCTAGTGATCTTTCACTGAAAGAGAGGGCAAGAGAACATTTAATACCCATTGATTTGGACAAAATAGAAGAAACAAATTTTTCAAATAAACGCATATCTGCTATTGGTAAACATATCATGTGTAGACATGGGGGTGATTTTTCACATATCAAATTTCAGGGCATAGAACATGTCAAACTGGGACCACGTGGAGGCAATATTAAGAAAATAATTGATCAAAGGGAAATCTATTGGATTTTCACTTTAAAGACTAGGCATCCGCATGGTCTCAATAATGACTGGGAAGTAACATGCTTTTTTCAGCCATGATGTATGTATAACAACCCAAACATGTGCATATGTAATGATTTATGAGTGAATAACATCGCTGTTAAGGAAGTGTAAAATTGATATGTTGTTTATATTACATTATGACAATATTTGTTGTGACCTATATGACTTGTAACAAACAAAACATATATATTTTTTGTTTGCTTTGTTTTATATCTGAGATTTTTTTTAATGAGCACAGGTATATAAGGCACAGGATATCCTGTGACCTCACCTCTAATGAAGTGCCAAATGGGGGCATGAAACGCGTCAGGTGATCTAACATGTCATAGGGTAGGAGTACATCTGCTAAGGATGCCTGTTTGTTGTTTTAATTTTTCCAATAAAGCTGTTCATTGATTTTTATCCTATGAATGTGGAATGGCTTTCTCGCCCACTAAACCCCCTACATAGCAATCATATAGCTGGAATGTTTGGAGAGCTGCTGAACAAAAATCTAAATAGGAAAAACCAGTAAGAAAATGAAGACCAACTACAAATTGTCGCAGAATATCAATATCTATATCATACTAACTTAATTTAATGAAGAGTATTGCTTTAATGTAGGGTGAACTGATCACTTGAATATTCCAGGACATATCTAATAAATACATGTAGGAAAACACTTCTTGTATTTGAAAATAAAATGCAAACAGTTCAGTTCTTTGAATTTTTGCGACACATCCCTGAATATTCACGCAATCTGGTCACCCTACTTTAATGCATCACAGTAAAACATCTGAATGGTAAACCTATTCTAACACTTTATATATAACTTGATATTTTATGTATGCTATTGCTTCAATGCATCACATTAAAACTTCTGAATTGTAGACACATTATAACAGATAGAGAAGGGCAGGCATGTGATATAATACCCAGCAGCATCAACTTTATAAAGGCACAAACATCCTATGAATAACTAACAAGAAATGAGGTCTTAGGTAGGGTGACCAGATAGTCTAATACAGGGATCCCCAACCTTTTTAACCCATGAGCCACACACAAGTATAAAATAATGTTGGAGAGCAACACAAGCATGCAAAAAGTTCCTGGGGCTTCATAATAAGGGCTGTGATTGGGTATTGGTAGCCCCTATTTGAACTTGCAGCCAACAGGAGGCTCTGTTTGGCAGTATACATGGTTTTTATGCAACTAAAGCTTGCCTTTAAGTCAAGAATTCAAAAAGAAGCACATGCTTTGAGGCCACTGGGAGCAACATCCAAGGGGTCAAAGAGCAACATGTTGCTCACGAGCTACTGGTTGGGGACCACTGGTCTAATAGATAGATAGAACTAATAAATATCAATCTGGAAAAAAAACCACTTACCGACACCCGTTAATTGTGATGTCATGTACCTTTGCAATCAGCCATCACACTGCCCCCATGTACCTGTGCCAGCAGCCTTTATCCATAAATATTACCCCAAGACCCAAGTCCCCCATTTGTACCTGTGCCATGCCAGCAGTCATTATGTATCAATATTGCCCCAAGATGGCAGGCCCAGGGCCCCCCATCTGTGCCTGTGCCAGCAGTCAATGAGCCCATATCCATCAATACTGCCCAAGCCCCCCTCTGTACCTGTGCCAGCCCAGCAGCCATTAGCCATCAATATTGCCCCAAGGCAGCAGGCCCTAGCCACCCCATCTGTACCTGTGCCACTGCCAGCAGCCAACAATGAGCCTAGGCCCAGCCATATCCATTAATACTGCAGTCTACAGGCCCCAAGTTCACACCCCCACCTGTACCTGTGCCCAACAACCCACCCAAGCCCCCTCCCCCTCCATGATCTGTACCTGTGCCAGCAAGCCTCAAAGAGACAATAGAAAAAAGGCAAGTGCAGCTGCCAAAAGTGCCCAGCCAGCAGCCAGCAGAACCGACAGGTCTCTTCAGCACGATTGCTCCCCTCTAATGCGCACAGCGGGTCCTCTCTACCCAACCGATAATTTGTAATGACCTGACTGACGTCTCACCCCGGTTCCACAGCCTACTGTGCATGCGTGTCCGCATGGAAGCCGCCAAACAAGTCATACTCCAGGATGGGGGAGCGCGTTTACAGTTCAGATATTGCCAGGCTAAAACAAACCCCAGAGGGGGTTTGTGCATGCAAATTTTATAAAATATAGTGCTTCTAATAAAGGCTAACAATCCAAATGAACTAAATAGTAAAAATAATTTTAAAAAATTCCCCCTTGAGAAGTGCGCCCCCAGTGATTGTGCCCTAGGCAGTTGCCTAGTCCTTGGTCTGGCCCTGGTTTTCTGTTTAAATTATTTTTTATTTCCCAAGCCACCCAGGCAGCAATCACCAATGTCCTATCAACTGTGGGGCCCAATTGTGGGCCATTTCGGCAGGGCATCCGAGTGGACTCGGTTGGGGTGGTTGGGCTGCTTCTATCAAGGTTGGAGCCATGCTGGTCCAATCGGAACTGGGCACTGGCTGGGCCTATCGGAGTTGGTGGTGGGCTGGCCTATCAGAGTTGGGTAGGGCTGGGCCTATTAGAGTTGGGGGAGGGCTAGGCTTATCAGAGATGGGGGCAGGCTGGGCAGTGTTATGTTCTGGAGGAATTCTTGTCCGTGCTGCCCCCTGGTAGGGGCCTCCAGAAGCATAGAGCCCTATTAGAGCCCAATAGGCCTATGCCAGCCCTGCCAACATGAGTATTCCCTGTCCCAAAGGATACAGACCAATCATCATTGCATGCCTTCACTGAGGAAGCTCAATATCACATGCAATATGATATATGAAGACCATAAACCACAGTTCTATTGCAGAATTGTTTTATTTCTGACTTATGAGCAAAAAAGACATTTTGCAAAATAACTCTGCTTTAGTGATTGCCCACATCTGTCATATTGAAAATGTATTAATAGAATCATACTCCAGTAACTAAGCAGCGCACCCTGGCAAATTTGCATACAAATGTAACTGCACATTTATGTGGAGGTCTGTTAATTTGATCAAACTCATAGAAACTAGTTGCAGCAACCCCACAGAGACTAATCAGATGTTTGTTTTACACAGGTAAGCAATAAATGCCACCTGTTGAGTGGTTGCTATATGTAACTAGTAGAAAACTTTGCGACTTGTATTACTCAACACAAGAGGGGTTTCAGCAAAGATGCTGCAGAATGACACATTTGACAGCTGTTAACATTGTTATTGCCATTGTGATATCAGAAAAGGCAGATTCCAGTGTGTGTGAATGAAAAGAGGAGGACAGATCTTGACCTGCAGCTGGGAGGTAGTTGGAACATTCAATGTGACCTTGGCATCTACAGCATAAGCTCACACATCCTCTGAAACAAATTGCTTAGTTTCTCTATAACTTGCATTGTGTTAACACCAACCTTTCATAAATTCTTTACCCTACTAAGCAGATCTACAACTTGCACAGTGTGTGTGTTTGAGTGTAAAGGTGGCCATACACATAGAGATCTGCTTTCATCTGGTAGGGTACCTATTGATTGGAGGAAAGCTGATGTAATTGCTATATTTAAAAGGGGATTACTATCTCAGCCTGGCAATTATAGGCCAGTAAGTTTGACATCTGTGGTGGGCAAATTAGTTGAAGGCTTGTTAAGGGATCACATTCAAAAATGTGTTCTGGTGAATGGCATTATGAGCAGTAATCAGCATGGCTTTATGAAGTATAGGTCATGGCAGACACATTTGATTGCTTTTTATGATAAGGTAAGTAAAATGCTGGACAGTGTGGGGGGGGGGGCAGTAGATTTGACCTATTTGGATTTTGCCAAAGTTTGATATAGTGCCCCACAAATGACTACTTTCTAAATTAAGGGTTTATTGAAAAATTTTGCACATGGATAGGAAACTGACTACAGATAGGGTACAGAGGGTGGTTGTTAATGGTACATTCTCTACTTGGAGTAAGGTTATTAGTGGGGTCACTCAGGGCTCAGTATTGGGTCCACTTTTATTTAACTTGTTCATTAATGACTATGGGGAGGTTATTGTAAGTAATGTACTCAGTGTTTGCAAATGACACAAAACGATGCATCCCAGTTAATCCCATCCAGAGAGCGGCATCCTCGCAGCAGGATCTTGACAAACTGGCAATTTGGGTGGCTAAGTGGCAGATGAGATTCAATGTTGATAAATGTTATGCACCTGGGATGTAAGAATATCCAAGCCACTTATACCCTTAATGGCACTGCATTTGAAAATCCATATTGGAAAAGGACCTTGGAGTCCTTGTAGATAATAAACTTGGTTGTAGCAAGCAATGCCAATCAGCAACTGCAAGGGCAAATAAGGTTTTGAGCTGTATTAAAAGGGGCATATATTTGCAGGAGGAGGGAGTCATTCTTCCACTGTACAGAGTAAGGCCCCATCTTGAATATGTTTTGATCCCCAGTGCTAAAACTGACCATTATTGAATTAGAGAGGGTCCATGGAAAGGCAACTAAGCTGGTAAAAGGTATGGAAAATCTCAGCTATGAGGGAAGACTGGCCAAATTGGGGTTGCTCACACTTGAGAAGAGGCTCTTGAGGGTTGAAATGATAACTATGTATAAATATATAAGGGGATCATATAATAATCTCCCTAATGCATTATTTACCAGTAGGTCATTTTCAGCTGACAGGTGGGCACCCATTCCGATTAGAAGAAAGAAGGTTCCGCCTAAATATTCAGAAGGGTCTTTTACAGTAAGAGCTGTGAAGATGTGGAATTCTCTCCCTGAATCAGTTGTACAGGCTGATACATTAGATAGCTTTAAGAAGGGGTTGGATGGCTTTTAATCAAGTGAGGGAATACAGGGTTATGGGAGATAGCTCATAGTACAAGTTGATCCAGGCACTGGTCCCATTGCCATCTTGGAGTCAGGAATTTTTTTCCCCTCTGAGGCAAATTGGAGAGGCTTTCAAAAAGGGTTTTTTTATGCCTTCCTCTGGATCAAATAGCAGTTAGACAGGTTATATATAGACCTAAAAGGTTGAACTTGATGTACATGTGTCTTTTTTTAACCTAACTTACTATGTTACTATGTTACCAATAAATGTTGTCTGCTGTTTTTGGTTACTGCAACTGGAGAAATATTTGCATGTTATAATGTTAACACCATATAAAGCACATCAAAGATTATTTTGGTTGCTATGAATTACCAGACGTGGTGGAAATGCTATAACCTTTATTACATTTCCAAATTAAAAAAGAATTCCACTAAACTGATGGACACACTGCAAGTTTTTTTCCTGTGCTACCACATGCCCAGGTTTTTGGTTGACCGTAAAACACAAACCACTTATTCTACTACGTATGGTACTGCTGCTTATTTGTGTTTTCTCTACCCCTTTGGTAATATCAGCTACTCTCAAGGCCACATTGCTATAAGTTTGAGCTAACACTTACCAAAAAGTTGGGCTTCTGAAAAGTAATAAGGCTGGAAGTCCTTAGGTTAATCATTAATTAAACTTAATATGTGTCCTCTTTTTGGGATATATCCACTAACAAAAATATTTGAAAGATGAAAACTAATTTGTGTGCTGCCTAATCCCATCATTGCAGCTGTTACAACCCCAACCCCCCCCCCCCCCAAGGCTACCACTGAAGAATCTGTTTGTTCCTTACAAGGTTATCACTCAAAGCCCTGGCCAATATGTGGTCCTTGGGATGATAATATAATAACTTTACACATATAAAAAGGCCAATCTTCAGAGGAACAGAGCTAGAGGGCCAGTCACTCACCTAAGCAAAGATTTACCTAAGCAATGGCTCTCCACCTCTACCACTTAGCTTTGCTAATTACATTTTTGATGCCCCATTGGAGCTTGAGCTCAGCAAACAATGAGTTGGGTATTAAGCTGTGTGGACGAGAATTCATCCGGACTGTGGTGATGTCCTGTGGGGGTTCAAGATGGAAGAGGTACTCACCAGAACCAGGACAAGAGAGAGTTAATCCCTATAGTAAGTGAGTGAGAGTGTGTTGATGGTGACTGTCTGGGACTGTTAAATGAAACTAAAGCTTAACAAACGAGGTTAGATACACTAAAGATTATGGTTTGTGGTTCTGTACCAGCCCAAGGCAACCATAGCCCCTTAGCAGAGAAGTTCTTGGAATTCAAATATGCCCCATTAGCTTCCCATTTTCCTTTCTGCTGATTCACTGCACATGCTCTGTACTGCGGTCACTTACCTGAGCTTAGGGACCAACAACATACTGTATATGTAGAATATAAAATTTGTGATACAAGGCTGAGATTCAGATTCTTATTACATGTCACCAACAAAATTCTAATTTTATAATCAACTCTGTACCATCAACTTCTACAACAGGCAAACCTTATTTTTTGCTTGATGTTTACCTTATAAACAATTGTGTTAAGCACACCTGAGCATGTGCATCCAAGATGGTGACTCCCTTGGACAACTTTTAAAGGACCAGTAACATCAAAAAATGAAATTGTTTTTAAAGTAAAAAATATAAAGCAGTGTTTCCCTGCACTAGTAAAACTGTTGTGTTTGCTTCAGAAACACTACTATTGTTTATATAAATAACATGCTGTGTAGCAATGGGGGCAGCCATTCTAGGGAGAAAAGGCTCAAGTTATACAGCAGATAAGCTCTGTAGAACATAATTGTGTTATCCGTTATCCACTATTTAACCTGTGCCATATAGCTTTTTTTCAAGTTCCGCCATTGCTACACAGCAGCTTGTTTATATGAATTATAGTAGTGTTTTTTTTAGTAGTGCAGTTTTAACAGTGCAGGGTAATACTACATGATATTTTCATTATTTTTAAACACTTTCATTTTTTGGTGCTACTGTTCCTTTAAGGTCTGAATTATTACTGTTATAGAAGTGCTGCACCTTTAGGCTGGTATATTAAGCTAAGTTTATAAAATAAGGCATGTCTATCCATATTTGTTTCTTATGGTTTAGTTTACCTTTAAAGCACTCTTGATGCTTAAAGGAGAAACAAATCCCTTATTAAAAAAACCCTACCCCCTCACCCCACATAGACCCCACTCCCTCCTCACCCCAGCCTAGCTGCTACCCCGGGCACACACCCCTAACTTTTTACTTACCCCTCAGTGCAGATTTAGGGATCGGAGTTCATAGCAGCCATCTTCCGGGTCTTCGTGTTTTCTTCTGGCATCGGCTTCTCCGGTTTCTTCCATTTCGCCTCATGCGCAGTAGTCGCAAACCAGAAAATTGCTCAAACTGCGCATGCGCCCATTCTAGTCCTCCGATTACTGAAGACCCAGAAGATGGCTGCTGTGAACTCCGATCCCTGAATCTGCAGTGGTATGTAAAAAGTTAGGGGCATTTGCCTGGGGTTGCAGCTAGGCTGGGGGTGAGGAGGGAGGGGGTCTATGTGGGGTGGAGGTAGGGTTTTTTTTTAACAAGGGGTTTGTTTTTCTTTTAAAGGGAAATTTCATCTTTCATATGATGTAGAGAGATTATGACATTCTAAGCCAAATGTGATACTGATGCTCAGTTATTAATAAATAGGCATGCATTGGAAAAATGGAATGTAATCTAACAACAATTTAAAATGAATACCACATGCAGTATTTCAAATCTACACCAATCTTAAATTTTGTGCTAGGCTTAAGATCCCAATTAACCATGCATTGCAAATAAATGACTTTTATACACATACAATTTCATACCCAAGTGGGTTGAAGATAGTTTATTCTTAATTACTTTATTCTTTAATTACTTAAGGAAGGTGTTTACAGAAACTCCCCTGTTAACACCAGGCAACCAAATTGCACCTCTATGGATTCAGCTATAATCAATAGCTTTTTGCAGCATAGCAACAATGAATGACGATCCTGCTGCAAATTAAGCAGATATTAGACTGACAATTTTTTGTTTCTTTTTCAGTAGTAGGTATATTATTTTCTTTTGCATATAGAATATTCATAAGAAACACATTTTTGGTTCGAAACTGCAGCTCTCATGAAGCATTCCTACCATTCATGGGATACAATGGTGAATCCTTTTAGTCAACAGGCAGCCGTCTTCCTAAAGTCAGGAATAGCAGGTTGGGGTTGTCCTTTCTTCAGCATCAACTTATATGACAAGCTATTCTAATTTTCTGCTTGATGATTTTCCCCAACCCCTAAGTTGTTCTCTGGGGCACAATTTTAAAATCCTAGATCCATGAAATAGGAATGTTGCACATTAATAGGCTGTTACATTAAGATCAGAATATACAATATTTCTAGCCATATTCATTTTTACTGTTTAATTCTCTTTTAGAGACATGTAAGACAACTGATAATACACAATAACTATGAACAACCTGTGCAACATAATCTTTATAATTTACAGCCACTGATATCCTGTAATATTTGTCCTCATAAAATGTGATAAGAGATGCCATGTCACCTGAAACACGTATATAATGAAAAAAAAATCTGTGTAATGTACCCTTTTTAAAATATGAGAATATTAGAATTTACTTTAGAGGCCAGTGATTTGTATGTCACACTCTGGTCTTTTCATTTGTTAATTAGTTGATTTACAGACAAATTAACTCCCCACCCTGGCTAATATTAATTTTAGAAATGTTGCCATTTTAATTAGACATATCTAGTCAGCTGAATTAAGCCCCAATAAAACAGCAATTCTAACTAGGCAAGAACAACAGGTACATGCCCAGATTGCCCAGCAGCAATGCTGCATATAATGTTCTCATAATTCCTGTTTACCAGTGTGCCTGCCCAGGAATGGAGGGGGCTGAATTGTATGTGTGTTATACTCTCAGTCAGATATACAGTGTACTAATCAGGAACCAGGAAATGCCAAGGCCAATTCAGAGGAATCATTTTAAATGCTCATGTTATTCACCTGTAATTTTACATATAAAAATGTATTAAATATGAGGTCAGACTTGATTATACCTTTGTTAATGTTAAGAAGAAATATTTGCCATTTAGAAAAATGACTAACTTTCCCTTTGACATACAGCAAGTTATTCTACGCAGTCAACCATGTGTGTCTTTTATTGCACTTACCCTGACTGTGTCGTAGTCAGGGTTAATAAAAAGAAAATCATTAAATCCTATATGCCTAACTAGTTGCTATAAGTTAAACAATGCAGTAACTGCAGCTATTATTGTATTATCAAATGGGGGTTGATCTATACAGATACATTTTAGAGTGAATTCACATAGGACAGGGCCTGGCCAAGCTAACTGGGCACCCTAGGCATCCTGGCCAGCTGGCCACCTCGCTGCCCACGCCCCCTTGTGCACTCACAAATTTACGGGAATGTACCATGATGTCACAAGGGGGGAGAGGAGCGTGGTGACACAGGGGAGACACATTGTAAGGGAGAACAGAGCAATAGTGGGGAGGGAGTGGCAGAGGGGAGCTAGCCGCATTAAAGTCAGTTGCGTATGCGCATTTACGCATATTCAAGATATATGCATATACGTGCACACACAAGGTGACAGGGAGGGAGACGCGGAGGGGAGAGATGCAGATACAGAGGGGGAAGCAGAAGGGGAGGGGAAGGTGAGAGAGATGCGGAGGGGGAAGTAGAAGGGGAGGAAGAAGTGGACGGGGAGAGAAACGCGGAAGCAGCAGCTGATGGGGAAGCAGAAGGGGAAGCGGACGGGGAGGGGAAAGGGATAGAGATGGGGAAGCAGAAACTGAGGGGGAAGAGGAGGGAGACGCGAATGGGGAAGGGAGAGAGACGTGGATCTGGAAGGGGAAGCAGACGCTGAGGGGGAAGCAGAAGTGGAGGGGGACGGGGCCTGCAGAAGACCCTTTAACAGGTACCTGCCCAACACCCTCCTATCGCTGCGCCCTAGGGGGATGCCTCTTCTACCTACCCCTAGTTCTGGCCCTATAACTGGAGCCATTTCTGTCCTGTTTTCCCACCCCTTTTACTAACAAAGGTTTCCATTTGTCACAACCCACAGTAAGAAACACTTGCAACCCATAGGTTGTGAGACCAGAAATAGCCAAATAGCCTCTGCTTTAAGAATGATAACAAGCATGTGTGGGGGGAAGACAACAAACATTGATATTCAATAAAATCTGGAAACCAGCTCTCAACCATTTTTTGTAAATAATCTACACACTGTGAATGAATTGAGCAAATAAAACACCCCAAAAACAATGTATCATAAAACAGCTTCTTTACCATTTGAGATCCGATCCATTAAAAAGTTCTGCTACCTGTCACACCTCATATGATTGGAATACTGTTCTCCATTAGCAGCTTGTCACTGACAGAGCCAGGATATACACTTTCTATTTTTAAAAGCCTGTTGTTCCCAGATGAACTACTTGGCCAAACTGCTATGTGTTTGTTATTTTGGTATATTGGTATATACTTATTTAAGTATATTTGTGTTTTATTGGTTTTGCCTATAATTACTATATGTAATTGTTTTTATACCAACATGTAACACCTGGGCTAATTTGTATTTGTTTACTAAGTTAACTTTTACATTGCTATAGAATAGCCAATCACAGCACACAGCGTTTATTTTGCACCACCCAGGAACATGTTTTATGCTTTTGTTTCTACTCAACTATTTTTACATCTGAATGATGCTCACTGGTAAAAAAGGTTGGGGACCCCTGAAATTTACTTTATGGATTGAAATGGCAATGTTTGAAATTGCAATGTTTTTTTATTGAGGGATCCTGCACAGGAACGTAGAATATTTGGAGGCAGCGCACTCCTGGGCATCAAACAGAAATCGCTCTTCTCCAGACCCTTGTAGCCAAATTCTTGTTAAATCAAGGCATGTGATAACCTTTTTTGCACATTATGGTAGATAATAGTACAATAACAATTTTGCTTCCTGATTTATAAGGCTAAGCATTGCATTTCCATTAGCTATATCAAGTAAAGCAGTCCTTTATATCATCTCTGATATTTCTTTTGTAGGAGACTTCATTGACTGGCTAAACCAAGATTTTGTAGACAACCCAGAAGGCTTGAACTCCTTGTATAACGAAGGACATGGTGCTCGAAATGCCCCCATTCCTGGACGGCAGCAGCAACAAGATGCCTCCATGGAACAGTTGCAGGGAGGCTTATATGATTCATTAGTAGGTCAAGAACCACGGAGCACCAGCTTACGGATGAGGAGGAGCGCCGGGCCAGTAGGGACTTGTTGCCAGAGAGGTTGCACCAAGACTGAACTCATGAAGTTTTGCTAGCAAGCAACACTCTACCCAGAGGCGTCAAGCAAATCTGTATCACTCCCAACAGCTTCATGCCTCTCAAAATAGCAACTCCTGTTTGCCTGTTACCCCCATGCTACTTCTGGTATAATTACTGTGAAGCATTCTAGATGTTCATTCCTACTCAGTAATGCAGTCCTTGATGGGTCCTCGTAATAATGTGCATAGCAATCAGATTCATTTAACAGCCCTATCACTCACTGAAATATCAGAAAAGTAATGTTTCTTAGTAAGAGCCCTAGCAGAAGAGCCACACGCATACTTCAGCTTTGTATGATGATGTATATTTGTGTCTGCTTTGAATGCTATCAGTTTCTGATGTTTAAAGTAAACGAGGAAGTAGTGCTGTTTTCTTCCATGTAATGGGTCAATTATTTAATAAACAAACATGATTGATGCATTAATGTTGCCAAGAAGTCTTTTGAACCATGATGCTGGCCAAAAAAGCCTTTAATCCAGTCCAGAGTTAGTTGGTAAGATAACACAATAGCATCAGGGGTGATTCTCTACCAAGACCCACCTGAGTTGCCTCCCTTCACGTCCTCCTCTCACCCTCCATCCCTTACCCTCAATTTCACCCACCTCCTCTCACCCTCAACCTTTTACTCTTGCTTTAACCCCTATTCCTCTCACCCCCTTACCCTTGTTTTCACCCCTCCTCTCACCCCCACCCCTTAAAGCAAGCACTAGGGTTTTTGCCTTCCTCTGGATCATCGGTTGTTAAGGATGCCTGAACCCAATTGACTTTTAATATGAATAAATCCTGTTCTCACCAACAGGTTTCCCCATAAATATGTTTTTCTTGAATTTCTATGGTAAATATTGAGGGGAGGGAAGGTGCTCCTGTGCCTCATTCTGATCAAGTTAACGGACCAATGGTGTGATTTAATACTGCAGAGGGGCTGCTCAAATGTGCCGGTGCAGGGCAGGGTGGGCTATAAGCAGTGGTATTGATAGAGTCTTAAAGACCTATAACAAACAAGGAAAAGTTGTGCTCACCACTAATTTTAAAAACCATTGGGCAGGGGTGCAATGAGGCTGTGACCACAAAATACATAAGAGTCTTCTAAGAGTCTTAAAGATCTGTATGTTTTTTTCTCTATGCAGGGTGTTGTTAGAATGGGTCATGATATGCAATTTCATTGGTTAATAATTACATGATGGGGCTGATAGACACAGGGTCGATATCTTTTCAGGGTTTTTTATTTAATATAATAGAAGGGGTAATGTTCACCTCTTTCTTCTTTCTGTGCCACCCCCAGAGCCCTGGGCATCAAGCATGACTGTACCACAAAAGTCACAGGACAAGCTCATGTTATCTATTATGGTAAAAGGTCCACCCTAAAGCTTGACATAGGTAAGAAAGCCCAGGATGGAAAAACCAACCAAAATTTATCCTAGCACCCACACAGTGCCCTCGAAATACACCACAGGCAAAACACCGTGCCCCTATACCCATCACAAACAAACCATATATAGCGAAGTTACCCTTAAAGCTTTACCTACACTAAATATCTGATTTACTGGATCTGATAGGGGATGTTTTCCAGGCAGCTTCTCTCCAACTGTTGTTTGACTACCACTCCCAGCATCCCCAGGCCACAGCTAAAGGGCTGCACACTGGATATCTCTGCTATACCTGCAATAGAGGCAGAGGCATAAAAAAGAAATGGTTGGGGAGTTACAGGGCGTTGAGTCCTGCACTGGGTCGGGTACTGGCTGAATACCCACAAATCACTCAGGTTCTGTGTTGAAAGTCCCCAATTCCCTGATTTTGAGGGCAGTCTGTGGGTACCAAGCTTGAACGCAGGGTCTCATTCCCCAAGTACAAGGAGCCTAGTGGGTCTGGTTTGGAAAAGCAAAAGGACACTGAATTCCAAATCAGGTGTGATACTGGAGGAAGACCTGTAACAAAAGCTGTAATAGCCCATGAAAATTATGATTTATCTCTAAGTACAGGTATTACATCTGTGATCCAGTATCTGGAAACCCATTATCCAGAAAGCTCTGAATGACAGAAAGGCCATCTCCCATAGACTCCACTTTATCTAAATAATTTCAAAAATGTGCTTTTTCTCTGTAATAATAAAACAGTACCTTGTACTTGATCCCAACTAAGATATAATTAATCCTTATTGGAAGCAAAACCAGCCTATTGGGTTTATTTCATGTTTACATGATTTTCTAGTAGACTTAAGGTATGAAGGTCTAAATTATGGAAAGATCCCTTAACCAATAAAACCCCAGGTTCCGAACATTCTGTATAACAGGTCCCATACTTGTATTTCAATTAGGTAACCACAAAGGATAAAAAGTGGGATTACAAAAATCGGCCAGATATCGATTTGTCAAGTCTGCTAGATATCGATTGGACCGCATCTGCTAGTTGATGCGGTCCTGCGACCCGTCAGAGCCCATTCATAGTCTTGTACTGAACATTCGGATTCATCCGATATCGCCCAGCTGTTAGTGGGCATATTGGGTTAAGATCCACTCGTTTGGCGACCTTGCCAAACGAGCAGATCTAATAGTGCATGGCCACCTTAAGGGTACAGTGTCCCTGCAAAAGGGTGGGCCACCTTTTAGTATGTTATAGAATGTCTAATTCTAAGCCAACTTTTCAATTGGTTGTCATTTATTTTTTTTATAGCTTTTGAAATATTCTCTTTCCAGCTTTCACATTGGGGTCACTGACCCCATCTAAAAAAGAAATGCTCCGTAAGGTTACACATGTATTGTAAAAATTCATTATAATTACTCCTCTTTCTATTCAGGGCTCTCCTATTCATATTTCAGTGTCTTATTTAAATCAGTGCAAGGTTGCTAGGGTAATTTGAACCCTAGCAACCAGGTTGCTAAAATTGTAAACTAGAGAGCTGCTGAATAAAAAACTAAATAACTCAAAAACCACAAATAATAAAATGAAAACCAATTGCAAATTGTCTCAGGATATCCGAATATTCCTCATCTTCACTATACATTAAAAAAACACGAAATGATTTCAAACGTCAGTCAAAACAGATCCAAAAAAACCTACAATTATTTATCACACTTCATGCTGACTGCTGAGGTAACGGGTGGTTGTGTTGGACAAATTCATTGAAAAAAATCCAAATCCATACAAATCCAAAATATACACATTTGTAAAAAACCAACAAAAATAAATTCACATTTTCAAAAGACCAATTTTACATTCATTTCTTTTGAGGGTTTAAATGTCCTTTAATTGCAAATATGCAGGGATGTTCCATAAGCACACAGGGAGAGAACCCTGTCTTATAAATAGGGCACATTGGTCCTGCAGGAATCTTTGAACTGCAACTTCCAACATCCTTCTTGATAGAAAACAGCAGTACTTAAGAGTGAGCTTACTTTTGCTCCAAAACTACATTCTACAACTATAAAATGCCAACACCAGCATCTTCCTGGCATGCAGTTCCCATCATCCTCAGCAAGCAAACACAGCTAACAGAATCAGTGCCTGTAACTCATCACAGCAATGGATACTGATCGGACTCATTAAAGGAATAAGCACCATATTCTAAATAACTGGCCAAGCAAACCATCTTACTTTAAAGACAAAGCAACCCAAAAAGAGGAAAACACACGCCAATATTTTATCCAGAGATATCTCCTTTAAAGGGGAACTAACTGGTCTCCCAGTCTTAATGATTTATTCACCCACAAAGGAACTCAAATCAGACACATTTTGGGACGGGGGGAAATTATGTACAATACATTCATCAAAAAAATTTCCTGAGATGCCCTGTCCTATGTGCTGCCTTGGGAAGGAAGGACTTGTTCTGAGTTACAGTGTAAGATGGCAGCAAGGGCCTGCAGTAGCCACGTAGTATGGAGGGTTTTGGAAGAGGGTTCCTGAAGGCACAGGCCAGCCAAGACTATGGGATGATGAAGCGGCACTGAGCTGAGGCTTCTACTGGAATGAGCCCCTGCTGTTCCTGAGATTCACTCACAAGTTGCCTGCTGCACAGAATGGAATAAAAAAGGATCAGTTGGGGATCATCTATAATAAGGCATAATGTACCCTCTACTGTAAATGATAAGGATATTAGAAGTCAATAAGAGGTTCTGTGACCATATAAAGGCTGAGTTATACAGGGTACCCTGAGTATCATTCATGTATTATAAGGGATAATGTACCCCCTGTTGTATATGATAAGAATATTAAAAGCTACTGTGGGGTTCTGTGGCCATATAAAGACACAAGGCTGCAGGCTGCAAGAGTTATACAGGGACTCCGAGCATCACTCATGTATTATAAGGGATAATGTACCCCCTACTGTAAATGAAAAGGATATTAGACGTCACTGGTTCTATAACCCCCAAACTGCCCCCCTTACCTGGTCCTGTGGCATGTATGTGTATTTCAGTACCATGTCCCCTTGTGCAGTGGCTTTGGGGAGGCTGCATTTGGAATGGCATCCTTTAAAGAGAGATGTAGAGAGATTAAAACATGAACCCACAGGTGAAACAATAAGTCTCCACATGTTACTTTAATACTGAACCACATTTGTTGTTCCAGGTGCCCCAGGGGGTGGATAGGGTGCTGGCCCTAGAGGTGAGGGGTATGCAGAGCTTGGATGATCAGATGCCCACCTTCTTGTGATGGGGTGCTCATTCTGGTAGAGTTACTGTTCGATGCTTCAGGAACATCAGGAGAGGCCTGAAATGAGACAGCACCAGGGCTTGGTAAGTGGGGCACCTTTACCTCAGCTCTCCAACTATATAACGACAACCTCTGTATAGTAAAGAGGAGGCTCTCCGTTCTGCTTTACCTTTGTTCTGTAGCTTTGGGTTTGCTACAGGATCTCCAAATTGCAGTTCTGGATATCTAAGTGCTCTGTAACCAAGACCAGGCTACGAACGAACTCACAGGTGGCTGCAACTTTGGGGCCGACGGCTGTTTATAAAGATAAATAGAAATGAGCATTTTATATTGATGTCAGTTAAGTGATAAAAGCAGTGCGTACTGTAAAAGGCTCACATTAGCCTATCTAGCAAGCTGGGCAGCTTCCCTTTTAGTCATTACCAATATAGGTTGGACTAATCAGTCGCTTAAAGGCTACACAGTTGCTAGAGCTGGGGGGCACAGCTCTCAAATATGACCCCCCCCCCATGTGCACTGAGAGAACTGACCATAAGTGAGCCTGCCCAGATATGCAGGCAGGGTTAGAACACTGATATTCTGTTATTTAAAGCTTTTTATTTTCCAGTAAATGAACTGTCTCTAAGCCTTTACCGTGAGTAAAGATGGTAGCCCTTAAACATCACTGAGAGTTGGCAGTTAGCCTGCGAGACATTGCTTACCATGGCCCTTGGATGTAGATATTGCCGGGACATGCTCCCATAGTGCAGCTGGTGAGGGTATGATGATGCTATAGCAGAAGGATCATAATGCCTCTCACTCTCCTCTGGTCTCAGTGTGGAAGGACTGGCCCTGCTGCTTTTGCTTGATTACCTTTTAATCCCACTATCCTCTCTGCTTTTCTGCCAGCACCTTTGAGCGCCCCCCCTGACTTTTCCGCTTCACAGCCCTCTCCTCTTCTACGTGAATACTGGTCCTTGGGAAGGTACTTGAGCATGTCATTCTTAAAGCAGAACTCCAGGTTTTCCGGCATCTCAGTGTATTCTGTAATGAGTAATGTGTATAGGGAACCACAATTTGTACTATGTTATGGGCACACAATAAGCTATTCCCTCATACTGTACTGTCTAAGGGAAATAATATAGCAGCTCCCAGGGAGGGAATGTTAATGGACACACAATAAGCTAATCCTAGCAATACTCACCACTGTCATGGCCATTGTACTTGGCACAGTTCCTGAAAGTGGTTTTCATGTCATTGACAAACTGCTCCTTGGTGAGATAATACCTGGAACACAGTCTCTGCTCCACCCTGGTCACATTCGTTGGGCACTGCATTGGGAGGAAAAGGTTTGCGTTTGCATTAAATATACAATTGGACGTTGGTTGCTATGCCTTACAAAAGGTTGCAGCTTGGCAATTTTAAAACCCAGACATTGGGAAGTGCTCAGCACTTTATTTCTAATCTAATTGTAATAGACGTTACCGTAATGATGTTGTAGTAATTTGGAGCATAGGATTCATCGACTGGCTGTTTCTATTCTACATCTTATCACAGGACTCTCCAAGTAGCAGTGTTGTAAATGTGGTGTCTTTAGTCCAGAATCCCTACCATAAAGCACAGCGGACTGCTGTTTTAGCCATAAAGGAAGGAACAGTAAGCAACAGCACATGGAATAATATGGGAGCCTCACCTTTATACATTGATGTGTAATGATCATCCAGCTCAAAGCCAAATCTGAAAGGGGGGGGGAAGAGACAAGAGATGGAAAAAATTATCAATTGGAAGGGGAGACAGAATATTAACAAATTAGGCAATGCGAGTAAACCCCCCCCCCCAAATATAATTTTTTATAAGGCTTTTGGAATTATAGATAAATTGTCACACAACCCGACCCTTGAGCAACCCCTTTCACAATACTCACAGGTCTCCAGTTTCATAGTCCCTTCCCAGAGGGGACCTGGTTTCCAGGTGCTGGAGTTCTGGTGGGAGCTATTTGCCCTGGGACAGAAGCCAGGCTAGTTCCTCCCTCAGCTTCCTCTTCTGGGTGCGTTTTGCACCGATAGAAAAAAATCTGATGAATCCCTAATGTCTATATTCAGTTAAAAAAATTGGCAGGAATTCTGGCTTGAAAATACAAAAATCTAAATTGGGGCTTGGGCAAAACATTTTCTTTAGCCTTGTAACACATAGTAACCAAGTAGCAATTCACTTTAACTGTTCTTGTGCAGCTGGATCAATGAAAGCAAAATCTTATTGGTTATGGTCCCAATCGGGCCACATTCCCACCTTCCACAGACTTCACCCTCTCTACTTCTCTGCACTGAACAGGCAGAAAAAGAAACAAAGTTTCTAACTTAATTGGCTTTTGGCAGAGAGCCCAGAACAGCCACAGCAGCAGATAAGATACTTTTGTGACAATTTCGAGATAGTCAAATAAGTAATTGTAACAATATAAGATAACAGCCAGGTCCCTTGGAAAAAGTTAGACTCACAGCTTAAAGGGCAATTCACCGTCATTAGCAAAACTGTAATAGCTGAAAAAAAAAACAGAAATATGTTCAAACTTTCATAACCTGCCACATTTTGTAAAATGAGCATTGTAATAAGGGGGTGTGGCCACAAAAATGGGCATGGTCAAGAAAAATTTCACCACGCTAACCGCTGCAACTTTTTTGTCCCTCTTTTTATTTCCAAAATGTTGCAAGGTATGAAATAACGGATTCCAGTACTAACAAAATATAACAAAATAACTACCTTTTGCACAAATACTGCATGTGGAGAGTAGGGTGGCGGCAGGTTCAGGTTGAACTTTTGTTCCAGCTCTCCCCACCAGCCACTTTGCACTTCTGGCTTCCGAATTCCTTTTTTATAGACACTGATTGCCCCTTTTTGCGATGTCATGGGCGGGTCGGCATGGTTCTATAAATGGAACCAGGAAGTCGGGTTTAGGGTCGGGTGCGGGTAAAACCCGCACATCACTAATAGAAAGACAGGATTTATGGTAATTTTAATAGCGTGAGCTCTAATACATCTTTTGCCATTCTGCTTAAGGGTGGTGGCACACAGAGGAGATAACGACAAATCTCCTCTTCTTTTGGCAACTAATCTCCCCAGAAATGCCTACCTGCTGGCAAAAATGTGAACCTATGGATTGGATATATTGTATAGTAAATGTATAAACTAAACCTCCCAACAAGTAAAACTCCACATTATCCATTTTACCATTATTGGGGACATTTTATGAGACTTAAAAATGATTGTGAAAATGCCAAATACACTGTTTATCAGTGCCACACCCTGCCCTCTTCGGGCAACCAAAAAGAAAAAAAAGTGAAAAGCAAATTAAAAATCTTACGATACCCATCAACAACCAATGAGCTCAGTCCACTCACTCCCTGCTAAAATACTGTTGCTCTGTTACAGGTATGGCATGTATTATGCTTATGACCTGGGGTAATTTCTTGGTATGCCTTAGGGCAAATGGAATTCCAGTATTTCAAATTGATAATTGATTTCCAAATAGTTAGAAACTGGCAAGTTATAAGACTACCCAACAAGTACTGCAGCTGCATAGCCCCTTCTGGAAGACAGTGATTTTGAAGCCACTGGGCTGTGGAATGCCGTGGTTTTACACACAGGGGCCCATTTACTTAGTTTGAGTGAAGGAATAGAGGAAAAATAGTTTGAATTTCGAATGGTCGAATATGTCTACTTCGACCATCGAATGGGCTACTTCTACCTTCGACTATGACCTTCTAATCGAACGTTTCGAACTAAAAATCGTTTGACTATTCGATTGTCGAAGTACTGTGTCTTTAAAAAATTCTTCGACTCCCTAGTTCGTCACCTAAAACCTACCGAGGTCAATGTTAGCCTATGGGGAAGGTCCCCATAGGCTTCCTAACAATTTACTGATCGAAGGAATATCCTTCGATCGATGGATTAAAATCCTTCGAATCATTCGATTCGAAGGATCTAATCATTCGATCGTAGGAATATCGGTAAATCCTTCGACTTCGATATTCGAAGTATTTTACTTTGACGGTCGAATATAGAGGGTTAATTAACCCTCGATATTTGACCCTAGGTAAATGTGCCCCTCAGTACTGATTTTGGTTTAGGAATTTCAATCTCAACCTTTTATCCCTTGCTGGCACAAAACTGGTGCTGATATCAGTGAATATTGCCATACAACAGAGGTGGGTTGACATCTGTAGATGCTCCTGTTCCTACTTACCATAGTGTTACATATACAGCCTTATAATAAAATAGTTTACGCTGACTTCTGCTGGTTCTAGAGAAAGTGTCTTCTGTAATGACAAGAGCTGTTAATCGATATCGAGAAGATCTGGACCTCCAAAATGTTATTGATTATTTACAGAAAAAGGTGAGAATGAATACTCTGAGTCTGACATTTGAATGACTTTCTCACAGGGACCTTATTGCTGTTTTTGATGTGGCTTTTTTAAAGTGGCCATTTCACATGGAATAAATACCCCTCTTACCCATGGGCGATGTGCCAATGAGACGAGATGTGAAATTCGGCTCTTCAATCACAGAGAGCCACACTGAGTAGCAAGCCTGAATCCTGAAGGAGAATGTCCGGCCATCTGTTCGTCAACTCAAGCTGAAGCGATCTTGGGTGCTGCAGCAGGACAATGACCCAAAACACACCAGCAAATCCACCTCTGAATGGCTGAAGAAAAACAAAATGAAGACTTTGGAGTGGCCTAGTCAAAGTCCTGACCTGAATCCTATTGAGATGTTGTGGCATGACCTTAAAAAGGCGGTTCATGCTAGAAAACCCTCAAATAAAGCTGAATTACAACAATTCTGCAAAGATGAGTGGGCCAAAATTCCTCCAGAGCGCTGTAAAAGACTCGTTGCAAGTTATCGCAAACACTTGATTGCAGTTATTGCTGCTAAGGGTGGCCCAACCAGTTATTAGGTTCAGGGGGCAATTACTTTTTCACACAGGTTTGGATTTCTTTTCTCCCTAAATAATAAAAACCCATTTAAAACACTCATTTAAAAAAACTGCATTTTGTGTTTACTTGTGTTATCTTTGACTAATAGTTAAATGTGTTTGATGATCAGAAACATTTTGTGTGACAAACATGCAAAAGAATAAGAAATCAGGAAGGGGGCAAATAGTTTTTCACACCACTGTATATATATATATATATATATATATATATATATATATATATATATATATATATATATATATATATATATATATATATAATGTTCAAAGTGGACCAGCACACCGAAGTTTTCAATCAAAAGAGTTTTATTTTAACATCACTCATGTGTCCAGTGATGTTAAAATAAAACTCTTTTGATTGAAAACTTCGGTGTGCTGGTCCACTTTGAACATTGTATACGCTGATTGACCAAGCACCCACATTTGAACAACAAGGAAGGAGTGCAGGTACTTTGTGAATGCTTATATATATATATATATATATATATATATATATATATATATATATATATATATATATGTACAAATTTCCTGGGTGCAGTATCCAAATTATTTCGATATACAACCAACAGAAGAGATACGCACTCACAGATCTTAGATAAAAAATAAATATATATATATATATATATATATATACTGGGCAAATTTGCACTTGAGCTGTAACCCATAGCAACTATCAGATAATTGCTTTCGATGTTCAACTTGTGGCTTGCTGAAAAACAAGAATTACTGATGCTATTGGTTGCTGCCCAGGTCCACGGTTTGTAAATTAGCTTGTATAACTGCACAGTTCATGTAAAATTGTTTTGTTGGTGGGGATATACTGTACGTGAGTATGAAGACGTTCAACTGGAAATGGATCCCCACCCACAAAAGATATTGGGATGGTTGGTGAGTGCCTATTTGTATTTACCAAAGACACTATGGTAAAAGTGCTTATTTTCTCCTTGTCTTTAAGTTTGAATGCCGCGGACGAGTGGCTAATTTCTGAGACTGGTCCCAAAATCTCTATTTCTACTGCTCCGAGTCTAAACCAAGCCTAGAGAGATGTGGGGTGCCATACTCCTGCTGCATCCAAGAGAATGGGCCGATAACCAACCTGTTACAGTCACATACAGTGCACACAATCTTATAAGGAGCTCCGTTTCATCTGTTGCACGGCTTCCTTATAAAATCCTTCATGTCTGAATAAATCATTCATCTTTGCTATCAGACAAATTTATAGTAATACTGATAACTTCCAAGATATTCATTGGTAATTTTATTCTCTAAACTGTGTTTGCAGCATCATCCCAGCATTCTAATTTCTACTACAGATACTGTAAGTAATGTATAGTTATAAAGAATTCTCCTGTACATGATCAAAGTAGGTGCACTTTCAGAAGAAGAGGCTTCATCTAGGCCTGGCTACACACCCTCTGCAGTTGCTTGTTGGAAACACCAGGAATACCATAGGTTAGCCAGCAAGTTTAATTTCAATGGCATTGGAAGAGCAACAGTTCCATGATAATCCTGACCATTTGTTCTATAAAATCAATTCCTAGCACCTTCATGTTCATATACTATACTGGGCCAGATTACCCACTAAGCACCGTAGGCACTTGAGTAAAGCCCATCTAGTTTTAGGGGCCTGGTCCGCCCCGGGGTCCCTCTCTCACGGAGGGGAATCTGGCTGCTGTGCTAGCATCCCCTCCTTACTTTGGCCATACCTGTTATGCACACGTGCACATGATGTTGATGGAACTTTGCATAAGGGAAGTAGCAGATCATTGCTACTCATGGGAGATCATTTAGTCTTAAATGCAAACAAATTGTGTTTTGTTTTTGCTTGGGGGTGCCAAAAGTTAGGAACCCGCAAGTGATTGTATTTCCTTACCCGACACCTCAGGCTGGTGCTCATATCAGGGGCTCTTTCACCAAGCGATCATCTTTCCGCTTCTCCATTCTTCTTGAGTGAAAAGCCGAACTTTAACAAAAAAGCCAGCTATTTCATTCTACTGTCCAGGGAAATTTGAAGAATGAAGAGACAAAGAAGACAATCACTCTGTGGTGCTCACTTGTAGAACCCTGTGTCATGCAGTTTTATACTGGTAGGAGGGTCAGCCCAGGGTGTTAGGTAGAGTCCTGCATGGGTCCAATTGGAAGGACCCATTCCCAACTCAGACCTGCTGACCCACACCCACCACAGCCTCCTACCCAGAGCCACTACCTGACCTCGACCCTATAAGTTAAATTTACCTTCCGACCCTTGACCAAACCAGAAGTGACGTCACTCCGGCACCCATTCATCCGGAAATGTATCGAAAAATTTGCCTACAGCACTAGGAAGGGTCTGAGGGTCAGTCCTGCACTAAAGGGCTAAAGGGAAATCATTATTGATGTAAACTTTTTTTTGGAACTGATTATTTTATAACTGAGGTATAAAGATACATTTTTTCAAGGATAAAGGTGTGTTAGGGGGCTAATAATAGGGACTGACAAGTTATCACCTGGTTCAGTCAGCTTTTTATGTAGTTATAGCAACCCTATACTAAAGTGCAACAAGTGCAAATGGTTGTGCAGGGCAATTTGTACCAGGAAGGAACCAACAATGGCCACAGTAGATGGAAACTAATTTTAACTAGTGCTGGGTACAGTGCTTAACATGGCCACCAGTTATGCTGTAGATCAATGTTGTTCAGCTAAAGGGGGCAGGCCTCATGTGGACCTGCTCTTCAACCAATATCAGCATAGTAACTGCTAGCTGATCCAGAGAAAGGCAAAAAACCCTTCTGAAGCCTCTCAATGAATGTATATTTAGTTATATGCACTGCCATCTTTGGACAAACTGGTCTGGATTTCTAGCTGGAGGTAACATAGTAAGTTAGGTTGAAACAAGACACCGATCATGTTCAACCCTTTAAGTCCATATATAACCTGCCTACTAGTTCATCCAGAGGAAGGCAAAAAAACAAACCAGAATTAGAAGCCTCTCCAACTTGCCTCAAAAATTCCTTCCCGACCAGTCCCTGGATCACCTTGTACTATGAGCTATCTTCCATAACCCTGTACTCCCTCACTTGCGAAAAAGCCATCAGGCTTTGAAATACCCTCAGATACATAAATCAAATGGGCAGTAACATTAAAAAAAAGAAAACAAAAAAAAGGACGTTCAATTATATTTAAAGTTTGTATCTGTTGATCCAAATACTACAACTACAAATATTTATTGCAAACAAAGTACTGCCAATAAATTTTATAAGAAAAGGTTTGCAGTCTCTAGAGAGATCCATGAATGCCATTTGACCTCTTTTTATCTTCCAATGTAAGAACTAGTCTCACTGTATTGCACAGAGTTTATCTGCTATTAAACATGTGCCCTTTCACTGTATTCAAATTGATGGCTGCCCCCATGGTTACCCAGCAGCTTATATATATAAACTTTAGCAGTTTAGGCCTTTGAGTTGGTCCATATGTAGGTTTACATGGCAGAAATAAGGTATCTTTCCCAACTTTAAATGCAGAAATGATCTGTTTTAAGCACAATTCATTAGATGTGATGGGAGCAGATTTGGTTGGAAAGCGAAGAGCTGTTGATAAAATACTGTACCTATATATTTGCTCTGAATACTAATGCACAGGAAAGCAATGCAAAAGGCAACAGATGTGAAGATTGGGGATGTCTATCTAAGAGATGCATTTTTAAGGAAGGAATACATTTATTACATGTAAGGAATACATTTATTAGTAAAGGATTGTTGCATTTTTACAAATGGAAGTTTGAAAGTTCTCATGGTCTTTATGGCCTGTGTCATGTCCTATTATTACAAATAAAATGTGTTCTTTAAACTTTCTGTCCTCCATTTATAAAAAAATCATTTTATGAATATACCCCCTCTCTGAAATAAACACTTCTTAAAAAAAAAAAGAAAAAAAAAAAGAAACAGTAGATTAAATTATAACTTTATTTAACAAAGATAAGTGAGCTTTGCATGGAAACCTGCACATATCCGGTAAGTAACAGATTGATAAGGGCCACTTTAAATATTTACATACACCGCTGTGAAAAGCAAATATGGCAGGGAGAGTAGGACATAAGGAAGACACCAGAATGATGTTGGAGCACAAGATCAGGAGCATCTCATAAGTATACATAATGACATGGAATTGCCTTTGGCTTATTTCAGTGTTTGAAGCACACTCATGTTATGCTGGCTGGTCAAATTCACGCATGCATCAGAGTGACAAATAAGCCATTCTGTAGCGTGACTGCCCACAAGTCTTTATAAAAAAAAACACAGTTTTGTTTTGCCTGATAGAAATGTGATGACTTTCTATCATAGCTCTATAAAGTGCAAAAATTATTGTTCAGTAACTACAAAGGGGTTTCATATACATTCAGTTTCAGTACATTCAGAATACGACATGATAAACCCAAGCCGGGAGTCTACTGCCCAGCTGACCCATCACAACAACATTCTGTTTGACCGTAGCCAAATTCTGCGCAGACAATATCTGCTGCACTCGGAACTTCAACAACTTTCAACTGTTACATGAGCCATTGTTAATGCTACCACTTGCAGAAATAATGTGTCAAATTAAATAGCTAGTAATACCAAAAACATAAAGAGGTTCTATATGCAATGAAAAATAAAAATGTTGCTGCCAAGATAAAACATATAAACGTGTCTTATGTAAAGTCCCATGAGTTATTAGCCAAAGGTTGTTTGCTCAGTAACCAAGGGAATAATCAGACAATTTAGTAAGAGTTTTGGAAAAATTGTTTTCGGTCAAGTAAACCAAAGCAGAAACCCAGCAGTCAGTATGGAGTACAGTTGGAAAATATGAAATCAAACATTTGATTAATTGCTTTGGTTTGAAAAAACTTTACTTGAAATATAACATGGAAGCTTACTTTGCATAAAGGGAAATGTGTCAGACTGGGCCTCCTAAAGCCCACCAGAGAACTTGACATCCAGGACCTTCTATCGTGACAATTAGATGAAGACAGTGACAAATGTATATAGGGTTATATAGGCTCAGGGAGAAAATAAAGGGCTGATGGGAAATGTCCCAGACTGTGGCCCACTGGAAGATCCTCTGGTGCTCTGGCTTGTCAGTGCAACCCCATTTTCATCCAGGGTTTTATATAAATGTTACATAAAATATATGCTATAGGTTATTATACAAATGCATATTTGTGTCAATTCACCTGCCATGACTGGTTTCCTTCCTTCCTGGTCTTTACTAATTAATCAGCAAAGCAGCTCTCAGACAACAGAGTACCCTTGATTTGCTCGTCAAGAGAAGCCACAAAAAACAAACCCTTGTTCTCCAAAACCTCATCCATTTAAGAATTTACTGAGGGGAAGAGATTAGGAAAGAGCATTTAGAAGACATTATCAGCGATATGTACCGTATGTTTTGCTGGTTAATGGAAAAATAAGCTCATCTGTCTAGAAAACACTTCTTTACGCAGATTGTGAATGAATGAATATGAATACATGTCTCAGCAACCGTTATTGCACATCTTCCAGGGCAGGAGTTAAAGTGGGGGCTCCCAAATGCACAGGTCATGGCCAACATGCAGCGTGTTCTGTCCAGTTCTAACACCTTCCCTGACATCTACAGTAATAAAAACAGCATAAGGAATATGAAGTTGCTGTTTCTTTTAAATAGTGTAGTCAATGAAGACCTATAATTTAAAGTACTAAAATAACTCCAAATATCAGGAATGAACTTGCACATCTTGCAGCATGGGCCCACTTTGACCCTTAACATGTAACACAGCAGTTTATATGCAGCTTTATGTTAGGGTTAATACTGATTTATAGTTTCCTTTGCTGCCTGTCAAAGCCGCTAAGCTGGCACCGATTGTAATAAGAAGCAATAGGCCTAAAAGCTGGGTACTTCTAGTGAAAACACAAACATAACAGACTTCCTGTAGTGCCACGATAAGTGTATTTTATCAGTAGAACAGACTTAGTAGTCCAACATGTAATCAGAACTCCATCACAACGTTAGACATTGTAACAGTCTTCTTGTTCTAAAGCAAATAAGCACTCATGACAATTGGTCCCACCAATGGGCGTTAGACTCTCAAACTTGCAAACTATTCTAGATGTGTGATGCTTGTGCTCTCTAGATGATATATAATGAAACTAGTGTTAGAAAACAAAATTATTTGCCTCACAATTACTTTTTTTACCTAAAGGCCTTTAAAATGTGAAGTACCAAGGCACAGACCCAAACTAGCGTTCCCCAGCCCTGGGTCTGAAGATATGTATGAACTAAAACTCCCAGCATAAACTTGATCACATGTTAAAAGGATGCAGCGATGTGCATTGCAGTAGCACCAGAAGACCTGAGGCTGGTGACTACAGACTTATCATGCTAAAACACATCTAGCCAAAGAATGGTCCAATATACTGAAATACTGCAGATAAATGGGCATAATCAATGTATCTTGGCATCAGTGTACTGCTGTCTTTTTCACTTAGGCAATCTATCAATAACAATGAATATGGATGAATAGAAAGAAACATATGCTAAACACATGTTACAGTTTATAAAAAAAAAAGGATAAATATTTGCTGCATCTATGTGCAGAATTGGTCTTTTGCATAAAACAAAAAAAAGTTGATCTTTATAAAAAAAAAAAAAAAACCTCCACGATGCACATGCACATGCTACCATTCTCACGCACATTTGGCCTTTGTGTTAATGCACACATTTATATAAAACAAAGTATTAAAAGCTTTATAATATACACATATATAAAAATATTACTGTAGCGGGTGAAGAGCATAAGGCAAAATGAACTCACCTTTGGTCCTATCATATTACAAGATTGGAAATAAAATTGAGAGCTAAGAACGGAATGACTGCTGCCAGTGCAGGATTCAAAATCACTTAACAGGAGCGAAAATCCCCCTTTAACCTGCTATAATACAATAAACAACTCTGTGTTCCTTTATTTTCCTAAAACAGTTCTTTGAAATGCCAGTCGAAGAAAAATACCACTGCTATCAAAGGGATTTTTTCCTAGTAACAGATTTACCATGGGTAGAGAGCCAACATGGAAGTTAAGTCTTTGCTCCTAGAGGTCGGACTCGTCAGGGGAAGGGATTTGCAGGTGTGGGTCTGAAAAGCGGCGCTTGAGTTTGGCTGTAGGCTCGTACTCTAGTGCTCCATGTACAGTTCCCATTTTGGTTCCTTCTGGGACATAGACTGACTGAATATTGTCCGTTCTTCTTCCTGGCTGTTCTCTTCGCTGTACCGAACTAGTTTCCTCAGCAGCATCTGTGGCTTTTGTTAGCCCTGGGGGTAACTTGATGTTTGATGTTGGCATAACGGGATTCTTCCTGTGAATTCTCATCTTGGCCAGGAAGGAAGATGGCCTGCGCTTGAAACTAGTTTGGTTCACAGACATGGTAAAAAGAGGAGCCTGTGACTGAAGACTTTCAGACGGTGCCAGGGACGTATTAAGTACAGGTGATACTAGAAAAAAGCACAATAGACGATCATATTAGTATTATGGGAGAATTGGCAATTCTGAACTTTTTGCTATATGACAGCATCTCCACTTTACAATCTACAAAAACAAAACTATTTACAGAGCAAATGAATACTGAAATTTCCTCTACTGGTAGCAGTTTTAAAATTCAATACACCATATAATCACAGAAAGAAATTGCCAGAGCTTAGTGTAACCCACGCTGTGGCGCTGACCAGCTAGAAGCACCCTTGTGCCAGTGCTCAGTCTAACCTACATTCTGGAGTTGACCAGCTGCTATAAACATTAAAAAGCCAATATTTGTACACAAAGAAAAAAATTGGCAGTGCACGGTATGCCTTTAAAAATAATTACTACAAAAAATGTGGTGTTAGTACGACACTTTGGCCAAAATATGTAAGCTCACGTGCCACGTAAAGGGCCCTCATTGTTAAGATCCTGTTAAGATCAAGAATAAAACAAAAGAGCTAAAACAGACAGATCAAGCTGCCAATGATTTTTATTTTGCTTATTGAAAATAGCATTGCTTACAGGAATTCGTTGATAAGTTGGTTCATCCTTGGAGATGGAAAGTACCAAGGACATTGGAAAACAATTTGTTTTTGTGTTAAAATAAGGGTAGGGGTGAAAAATGCGTAATAGCAAAATGCTAATGATGTTTGGTTAAGGGTATAAAAATGTATGTATGAATGAGAGAGGGGTCAAGCCACTTTTCGGACCTGTGTGATTGCTTTTTTGCCAATCTGCAGTTTGATGCACCTTTCAATAAATCTTATCTTCTGAGTTTGAGAATTATCTGTGTGGTATTACTACAGAACTCTTCAGTCCTACACCATTACCATTTTAAGTTTGTAGTGCGTTTAAAATCAAGTCCCCCAGCAACCAATGTGACTGAGTAGTAAGCCCATTGTGCACTTACCCTTAACTTGGAATGCTAATGGATAGCGTAGGACTCATGTACAATGTGGGGCCTTGACGTGGCATGTGAGCTTACATATAGTGTGGTACTAACACCTAATTTTTTGTAATTATTTTTAAAGGCAAACCGTGCACTGGGAATATTTCTTTGTAAACCATATAATCAATCCCCAAATGTTCAGTAAAACAGTGCTACAGATTCTTTTAGCACAGGGTTACTCAACAAGGAGTACTCAGTATTAATGATTCTACTGCATCCTATATAGCAGTGATCCGCAATCAGTAGCTCGTGAGCAACATGTTGCTCTCCAAGCCCTTGGATGTTGCTCCCAGTGTCCTCAAAACAGGTGCTTATTTTTGAATTCCAGTCTTAGAGGCAAGTTTTGGTTTCAAAAAAACCAGGTGCACTGCCAAACAGAGTCTCAATGTAGGTTGACAATCCACATAGGGGCTACCAAATGGGCAATCACAGCACTTATTTGGCACCCCAAGAACATTTTCCATGCTAGTGTTGCTCCCCAACACCTTTTACTTCTGAATATTGCTCATGGCTTCATGGGCATGGCTCATGCTATATAGGATCCCCATTTACTGTGTGCAGTTGTCTTGCATCAACACACTGCCCTCACTTGTAGTACCTGAGATTCCCCACACTAACATGACTCCTCAATGAATTACCTCTGGCTGTAGTTTTTCAATGGGTTTGTGTCTATGTATTGTATTGCCCAACAAGGTTCCTTGTATACAGCATGCTCCTTATTTAGGCTCTAAACCTTTGGACTTCCCATCTGCTGACAACTTCAAGGCCCAATCTGGGGGTTGCTGCGAAAGTTCCAGTAACTTGCTACAAATACAGTATCTCTACAAAATATATTTGCCTCCTTACATATTCATTCCCTTGTACTATAACAAGACTTCACTCACATGTTTTTGAACATTACAGTCAATGAAAAGGAAAGCTGCACACAACTTGCTTTCTTTAGCTTCTATTGGGCTGTTTGTGCCAACTATTGCTACAGTGCATGTGCAAATTCTTTCCATCTCTGAAGTTGCACAAAGTGGTTTTCTTTTTAAATGTTGCAGTGACTAGGAAAAGTAATAATCAGTCCTCACAGTACATACTTAATGGTAATAGTAAAATGGTAATAGTTAGGGACACACTACCTTAATACTGACCTTCCTTTTCTGCCTGGGACAGCTTCTCGTCTAGTAAACTCTCTGTGCTGTTAGATGTCTCAGAATCCATATTTTCTTCATCTGAGCCCCGCTGATCTAGTTCTGGAAGGCGGTAGGTAATATCTTCCCTAAAAAGTACAGATTGGGAAAGTGAGAAAAAGCAATGCAAAAGTAATGAGACAAACAAAAAAACCCCCATAAAAAATGTAAAAGAATATAACAACCAAAACAAAACAAGGGAGAGTTTTTTTATGTGTTTTAGAGAGATCCCTCCACAAACCACTATGGGTAAGAATAGCATTAGTACTGCTTACTTTTCCTCTTTAATGGTCTTTATTCGGTCTATCAGTATCTGTGATTCCCGGGCAGTGTCAGAGTCTGACAGATGCTCTTCTTGCAGATCAGGCAAACTCTTACCATTTGGCGACTGGCTTTTACTCTATAGGAAACAAGCAGAGGGCATAAAGATTGTGTGCTACATGTATGGCAGAATGGTATTTTGTCACGTGTCTGTATACTGTAACTCTGCATATGGGAGAGATTCACATTTTGGATAATAATAAATGCAGGGTGGCAGCACATATTTTACATAAAATTATGAAGATCACAGAATGCAGTTTTTCATAAACAAGCAGATATATATTGGCATTACTGCGCTACCTTTTTACTTTCGACACTATGAGCAAGACCATAAAGGCTTTGTCATAACACAAATAATTGAGATCAAAATTCCTTCCTATAAAAGTTAAAGGGTTATATAAAAGAAAACATTAGGCAGTTTAATGTCTATAATACATACGATTTAACAGAAACACATATATTTCACTTTTCAACAAGACGTACCCAAAGTGGGGAGTGGGTAGGCTTAGAATGTTTTTAAAGATCACTGATGCATAGATTAATGGACTCCTAAATGTCACAATAATACATATATTAATAAAACCTACTTTTTTAATATGTGCAGAAATGCTCAAGCCACTACTGAATTACAGCCAAACCTATCCTGTATGTTAAATGTTTATGTCAATCTTTTTGTGCCCTAATGCAGTTTATTAGGAGCCAGTGAGTGATGTTGGCAGGCAGAATACATGCATCTATCTTCCACATGCCCTAAAGGACAAGTCTAGGCATGGATCTTTTATTATGATGGACAATATATCATACAAGTCCTACATGCAACACACAGTCTAAATACTGCTTTGCAGCTGGAAACTGCATTAGCGAGGCCTTGGGCATGCAGAGAATATTCGGCAAGCAGTGGGAATTTTACCTACCAGGAAACCATCACAAGGAAAAACAAATCCCACATGTACAGGCCAAGTCTGTTACAGAGAAAAAGGAGTGCAAAATGGTCACCTGAGATTCATATGAACATTGTGTTCTGGATAACAATTGTCTTGAGTGCAGTCATATATATCTATTTCTTAGGAGAAAGGTTGACCATTATTTGTTGTTCTGCTACATGATCTGGATTGAAGTTACTCAAAGTAGTGGATCAATAAGGAAAAGTGTGAGGCTAGGCGTACAGTGAACACTAAGGGAGTTATGAGTATGAGGGAATATCACCATAAATAGTAATGTAACATACAGAGATGATAAAACATTAGGCGCTACACCAGTCTGAAAATATAGACCCAGAGCCCTGCTTCTAGTTATTTCTTATGGGAGCATGCAGAAGCCTAACTGTATGAAAATTGCTCTATAGGCAAGTTGGGTCTGTATATTTAGGCTGCTACATCCCTGAATTTACAGTGTTTCCAGCATCCCCCAGGATATAAGGTACTTGGAATGGTACTGCTGCATTGGTTACAGATTCCAAAATTTGATGTCAGTACACGTGCTATAAAAAATTAAAAGATAACAAATGCCCAGCTTAATCCAATAAATCAGTACTTACTGTATTATTTCTCAGCAATGACAGTCTAGACACTGCCCGAGTTTCTGCTGCTTCCAACAGGCCAATTTCCTGCATTTTAATTCTATATTGTCTCATTTGTTCCTTGATTAGCATCTCTACGCACCTACAAAAGAAAAGAAGTTATACTAACATAATTTCAATTGATTGCTAGAAAAGTGTTTAATTATTTAAAAACTGTGTGTTTTACTTTTGGACTGTTTCTCTCCACAATGGGATTGTTTCTATTCAATAAAGCTTGATTTATTCCAATATAACACACACAAGCCATGCATATCCTGTAAATTATATTCTTATTAACAGCTCTTATTGATGTCATCATAAACGGAGCGTAGTGAAGTCATTTTTGTCACATGACTCACTAAAAGTTGTGTATTATAATAAATATAATAAATAAAGTACCCCTTGGAGTTCCATGACCTGTATAAAAGCACTCAGCCTTTGGCTTTGTGCTTTTATACTGTCATGGAACTCCTCGTTGACTTTTGATATCCTTACATTTTCACAATAGGTGGTACTTTATTCACTATTATTCACTATATTAAAACTACAAGTGACACAAGGAAGTTTCATACTCACGTTGTGGTTTTGGCCACCTCCTTCATGCTAGTTAGTGGATCATAGTTATCTGGGCAACGCAATAGACAAGGTGCAAAAACAATAGCCAAAGAATTAGAAGACATGCGGTTTACTTCTTCCACCATAGCCACCCTGTAAGCAGAAACACAACAAATAAAATGTAATATTTTAAAAGCATGAAAAAATGGTAGTTCTTAGCTTTCTTTACAGTGGACACATAGCTTAAACAGGACCCGTCACCCAAAAAAAAATATTCAAAATCCTATTTTATCACATTAGTCAAGCAAAATGAACTTTAATTACACTATATAAATTATTTGAATCGTTTCCTTCAGTCTGGGAATTCATAATTATAGCCATTTTGTGGACACTGTTATTAAGGCAAGCCTTGCTGATGTCCATCCCCATGCACTGGCTACACAATTAAACGGTGAAGAGAACGGGGGAATGTGTGGAGAGCAGTGACATCTAGGAAGTACTGAATGGAAAGCGAAAGTGATGCCCAGAGCTTAGAGGAGGAGCAGACAATATTTGATTGACAGATGAAATTTTTAAATGAGCTTACTACAGCTATGAATGCTATGAATACAGGGGTGTCCAAACTTTTTGCAACGAGGGCTAGATTTGGTGAGGTGAAAATGTTTGGGGGCCGTTCATTCAGCCTGACATCCATTCCGAGGTAGCTAGCTTGCGATCAGGATCATTCACTCCAGGAAATGGATGCATACACGGCATTTAGGAAGTGGAGAAGTGAAGTTTGGACTTATTCTCTGCACCTCATTTGAACAAGAAATAGAGTAGCCATAATGTTTGGACACATGATTAGTGAAATGATCTGCCACTTGGTCTATACTGCTGCCTATGTGCTAAAGGTGTTAGCAATAGACACAAACTGGCACGTATTGACGCACCGCTCTCGCATACACATATGCATAGTTTACTAAACTGGCACGTCAGTACGACTATTGCAACTTCAGCCCTAAAGAATTATGTGAGAGTGGTGCGTCACTATGTGCCAGTGTATCCATATTTTAACAGTAACTATAATGATTCAATAAAGTACAGCATTAACAGTACATAACATGCAGGAAATATGTCAAGAGAAAATGTATTTTTGAACTATTCCAATACAGTTTTATATATCTCAGGCACCCTCATCAGGGGACCATTGAGCATTATTAGTGAACAGCAACCAACTCTGGAAACAAACTGTAGCATGGACCCTGAACTCAAAAGGGACCTGAAAGCAGCAATGCTTAAAAATGCATATTACTCTTATCTATATCTATAATATTTATTATATTATATCTTATCATATTACTCTTATCTTATCTATATATATCTTATCTATATCTGTAACATCTATCGCACCATGTGCTAATGACAAAGTAAATTCAAACAAAACTAGCGACAACTGTTGATTTGAAGAGACGTTTATTCTTTGTTGTGGTTAAAACAAAATAAAAATGTACCTTTTAAGAAATACAGATTTACATTAATTTCTTATGTATACTACTTACTTAACAAGATGAAAGATCAATCTTTCCAGGCTGTTGTAATTTGCATGTGGGAGCTGTCCAATGACTTTATAGATCGCACAAAGCTGTTCTTGCTTCCCAGGGAGTTCTAAATGAGGCAATACAAAAAGAATATGGTTCAAAGATTGGATCAATTGGTTGCTGAACCACATCCCGGGCACCACAGACTGAGTGAAACATGCAGGGACTGTATTAATGGTCGTTATAACTTTATGGTTTTGTTGCATATGCTATTTTCCCTTTTACCCATGGCTTCTATTTTGCAGTTGTAAATATGCATAAGCATGGTCTTCAAAAATAGCTGGACATAAGCCTCCTTATCACCTCCAACAGTCTTCCCAAGGTATTTTAAGCACTATAAACCAAAAGTGTGTGGTTTATAATCTAGAGGGCATGATCTTCTCAGGCTTGAAAAAGGGCGAGAGTAAGACTGAAACGTTCGTTGCCTGGTTGTCTGACCTTAAAGTTTTCACTTTTTGCAACAAAGAGGTGCTTCAGCTGTATATTTTCTTGTAAGAATAAAGAACCAAACCACAGTAAATCTTAATATAGAATTGTCAGTGTTATTTATTTTTCTATAAAATGTAACACATAGTTGGTCTGTCCACAGCAAAGTAACAAAGTAAAATGTTTTGCCTTTCTATGATGGCAAGTAAAATCTAAGGGTATAAGAATAGGATTTGTTTCATATTTTATAACTCTGTTATGTCCAGCATGTTATCTTGAAGCAGAGAAAAGATACCAGGGATAAGGAGTGCATCCCTCCTCTAATGAGATGGGAATAACACAAACCATGTCAGCCAAGTAAATCATCATGCACATACCTACAGCTCGCAAGAATTCATTATATTGTGCAAATGTCATAAGCGGCTCTGGTAGCTCCCTTAACCACTGCTTTAGGATTCCAGTTATTGCGTGAATTGGATAATTGTCAAGTTTTACCGAGTTGGGGTCTGTTTATAAATGAGAGAGATTTAATTGGTTAGAAAACAAAAGATATGGACAATTATTGAAATGAACCTGTATACAAAGTACTTTCTCTATAAAGAGGCAATACAATCTTGGTAATATACACAAAAGACAGCAGGCACAATAGGAAATGTATTCCAACCTGTGGTTGTGGTCAAATCATTTTTACAAATCTGCCACCAGACCTTTGTTTGCCTTTTAACCGATTATACAGCACTTAAAAACTGATGAAAGCAGAAAAATATACTAGAAGCCTCCCTGAGAGATTCAGTTAAGACAGGCCATTTCCTGGACACTCCATGTCATACTTACCGGGATAGCCCCGCCCCAGTGCTCCCATCAGAAGGACCCTCCCCAAAGCTTTAAAAGCCCAACCCCACCCCCCAGTCCGGTGTCTTTTTTTCCTTCTGCTTCAGTTTTTTTTTTTTTTTGCTCCTGTTAGAAGCAAGTTTTCTTTTTAACCTTGGGGAAGCAGTAGGGCTGCTGTTAGCGTCCTAGGGACTTGGGTTGGTCCTGGTGATCTTTTACCCCTAAGCACATTACCTCAGGTGGAATCTTCAGTGTTTAAACATCTGGATCAGGTAGGCACAGTTTTTACTGTGGCTAATATCATTGCTTTCCTTGATCCATGTGCCCTCCAGCCTGATTACATCCAGGTCTGTGGCAAGTGCTATGTCCCCCCATCCGTATGCCTACCTGGGCATGTCTAAAAAGCGTCCAGCGGCATTGGGTTATATGGCTCATACACCCTTTATGATTTTTACGGATGGGAGAGGGAGGTGGCAGTTAGGTACGTTATTCTGATAACAAATATTTAGTTAGCGGCCTGAACCTTATGGCCTCCTTCTCTTTTTTCCCCCACATGGGGGTATTATTTTTTTCTTCTGGAGGAATTTAGGTGTCAGAGCCAGCTGCCTCCCTCAAAAGACTTTCCCAAGGTTGAGGTAATTGGCAGCTTCCAGGGTTAAATAAAAGAAAACCCTGAGGTCTTAAATCTACTGGCAGTTAAAGCTAAATTTAAGCTGAGAATGCCACCTTGTTCCAGAGTCTCCTAACTCTTAAAAAAGTATGAGCCATGTTGGCCATTGGAAGAACTGTGCAGCTGCAAGGCTGATATATACGTTGGGGACTGTGTCCCGGTAAGTATTCCACAATCGGTATATGAGTTACAGATACAGTAAAGGTGGTAACTGATGTAGACATGTATCTTGTCTAAATGGATTGGCTAAGGCCAATTCTGATTCATATAAATGCTATGTAATATATAGGATTATGCACCGTTACAAAGATGGTGTGAGAGTAGTGGCCAATTCTGGTTTAAAGGTATACGACTATATTGCATATGGGTGTTATGCAATAGTCAAACGGCAGGTAGGTATTATACAATGGCTGTATTATAACATGAACTTGTAGACCACAACTTTTGAAGTCGACGTGGTCCATATATTTGCTTACATTCAACTATAGGCTGTTGGAATAGTTATCAGTCTTAAGGATCTCACTAATTAGAATCTAGGTTCTACGACTGTACTTATTCCTGCTGATTAAGAAAATAAGATAAATACGTATCCTGCTTCTGCGATAGGATTGGCCTGGGGCTAAATGGACGTAGACATGTATACAGTCATATATACATTTAACAAGGATTCTAATATCGCCACAGCTGGATATCAGGCAAGATAAGTGTTCTGTATATTCCAATGATAAATCAAGGTCTATTTATAAAACTGGTATGATATTCATCAGGATCTCTTTCTTGGTTACAGGGGTGCAACTTATCTGGTCTCAGTCTGGAAGACAGTGGGTGCATCAGTCAGTGCAAATGTTTGGTTAAATCACATACTGTATACTGTATTCACTACTGCCACAGGGTTTTAGAGCTTTGCAATGAGGTATTTTATAGTACAGACCTATTTAGTTTGTCTCCAATACAATAGGGGTCAGCTCTCGGACTATATATTCATGGGACATATTATATTAATGGGTACCATATAAAGCTGGCTGTAAAATTAGGTATTCTCCATCAATTCAGTCATAGCTAAAAGTTTTGATCCACAGGTTCGTTATAACAGGCTATTCTGTAATGTTAATCCATATGGTGGACAGGAAGCATGCAATCTTGGCATGCTGGGTTTTCTAAAGGTCTGTTACTCTGGGTTTAGCCTTTTACACCACCATAGACTGGCCTGGCTAGTTGAGGTAAGTATCATAGGGCTTAACATCAAGCTATAAAAAGGGTCTTATACACTTTATCCTTTTAGACCAAGGCTGCAGTATCAGCCTTAGGCAAGGTCCTGGTTATTGCATCTCTTGCCAACAGGCTTGGACATGCTAGTATGGTTAGTAGGGGAGTTCCATTGCAGAATAATAGGTAAATAATTATATCTCCATACCTAGATTAATTTTAATCTTGAACACTTAAGGATGGTACTGTCCATGTCCAGGGATTTGAGAATAACCAATCTCTAGCAGTATTGTTGGTTGTAATACTTCCTTGAGTCATTCAAATTTCTTCCTACATGGTAAACTCATGGGAGCAGGCCATACAGATTGTTTATAGGCCCAATCTATGGGGTACAATAACTCCAGCTATGTACAGGTCACATCTGTGAAGGCTCGAGGACTGTATCATAGCAAGGTTATGCATATCTGCAGGCATTTCTTTTACCTGGTCTACTCCAGGGCATGCTGATCTTTAATACTATCCAGTCTTGTTTGGTGTTGGATCATGAGCTAAAGATAAAAAACAATTTCAATCTGTACAGACTGCAGAATGCTTCTAGATACCTCACAGGGCAGGTAAGGTATTCCCACATTGGCAGCACTCCTTCTCCATAAGTCATTCTACGGACCTCTCATTGAGAGGTGTATTGGTTATGGTCTAGAATAAATACAGGTTCCTTAGTATTAAAGAGACGGGGAACTACACTAGGTGATGCCATGTACCGGTAGTGTCATACAGAGTGGGGTCATGTAGAATACTAGTGATGGTATTTTCCTTCCCCCTACTAAATCCTCTTTTGCAGGTACCATGCTTTTGAGCCATTTCCAAGAGTCCTCTTGTGGATGTTATGCGGTTGGAATAAACGTGCTGGTATGTAGTAGGAGTAAGACTATGTAGAAGTGTTACTCTGGGTTCCTATCCGCTTCTATTTAATTAAGAGAGAGTTCTCTCTTTTTAAATGTAATTGTCATGCTGGTTTCACACTCGGTATCATTACTTTGGTGTGGGTTCCTTTAAGGAGTACTATTTCCTTTATTCTCTTCCAGTCCATTTCCTCTGAAAATAGAGTTCACAAATTTCCACAAGGTGATTTTTGTCCACCTTTGGGGGTTTCATTCTTCTGAGTTTTATCTGGTATAGATTATACTCGGCCACTTCCTTATGTGTAACAAATTCCCTCCCATTGGGATATTAGCTTGCTAAGTCCCGGTAAGTATGACATGGAGTGTCCAGGAAAAGGGAAGATTGTATCATACTTACCGTGATCTTCCTTTCCTGGACACTCCATGTCAGGTTTCCCATCCCTTTTTCGGTAGTTTCTAGAAGCTTATTACGAGACACCGGACTGGGGGGTGGGGTTGGGCTTTTAAAGCTTTGGGGAGGGTCCTTCTGATGGGAGCACTGGGGCGGGGCTATCCCGGTAAGTATGACATGGAGTGTCCAGGAAAGGAAGATCACGGTAAGTATGATACAATCTTCCCTTTTCTCTGCACAAACTCAGCACCATTAAGTATATGCAGGGTACTGGTTCAACACTTGTGCTTAGAATAATTTTAGAAAATAATTATATAATTACAATGGCTGTGGCTGTTACTTTAAAATGATTTCTTCCATTTTTAAAAACATTTTTTATCATAAATTTCACCACTATGTGGGCAACCTCCATGAAGAGCATATTTATAGTCAAACATACAGGCTTCAAGTACGCAAAGGTGCAACTGTAGTAAAAATGTATCTCTACTGTTGCTCTACTTCGGGCAACTAATCTCCCCGAAAAGCCTTCCCGCTGGCTAGAATCTAAATCGCCGAAGGTATGGCACTCAGAGCGCTTCATTTTCCAAAGTCGCCTGAAGTTTGGGCAACTTCGGAAAATGAAGTGCTCCGAGTGGCATCCCATCGGCGATATCGATTCTAGCCAGTGGGAAGGCTTTTCGGGGAGATTAGTCGCCCAAAGAAGAGGCAGTTTTGATTCTCCCTGAATCTTTGCGTTTGTCTCTGCCCTTAAGTTTAACCTTAGAGTGGTCATATCTTCTCTTATGTAACGCTTTTCCAATGTAAATAATTCCTTTTTAGCCAGTTTATCTCCATAGATATTTTCTAAATTAGAATTACACTCTGCTAATTTGAATCTAAACCCCTTTCATCAAGGGACAATATCCTGTTGGCATCCACTTTTGCTGACTTCTAAAGCTTCTTCTTAAGCTGCTATACTATAGTTTTTTTGAACATTATTTTTCTGTTTCATTGGAATTGGACCCAGATCCAAGCCACAAAATCATGCAGTACCTTTTTCCAGGCATTCCTTCAGCTCACGCATACGATTGGCAGCTCCTGACTTGCGGTAGATTCCTTCAGTGTAGAGCCCATGTATCTCTAAGTACTCCAGCAGAATTTCCATGACAACAGGTACTGAAGTTGTATCATTGGTCAAATCTGTTACATGCACACCAAACTGATGGGATCCCAGGTTCTGTGAGGGGATGTCAAAATAAGTGTTTAGACCGGACTAGAGCTGTTGCTCAGTGATGTTCAAACAATAAACAAATGCCTACTGTAGACTATATTTTATGAGAGCAAACAATACTGCCTCTAAATTGGACTAGTCCATCATGTTAAAGATAATTACTATTTGGCAGGAGTCTTGCAAGTCAAAAAACAGCAAAGATTTTGCTTTACATTATGTTAAACGCTACCAGCACTGTATTGAGCATTATACATACCTTCCCCCTACCGCCTGAGGCACAATGGCTCTGGATCCTAGTCAAACATTTTTTGTGGCAAACCATCTTGCATGCTGTTCAAGGAGAAAATACTCAAAGAATTACAGATTATAACTAAAGAGGGCACAATACCTATAACATATTTTAAAAAGATGCTCAGAATTAAAATTTGCTAGAAGAGTTCTTTTTTACTCACTGCTGCAGAGAAATGCCTTTTCCATTGGCCAAATAGTGTTGGAACAGTGTTCACAGGATTGTCCAATGTTCACTTGATAGCTTACAAACACATGCCCACGTGTTTCTATCTACAACAAAGGATCAAAAAATATCATCCCTGCTTAAATTGTTTTTCATGCAAACATCTGAAAAGCACAAGATCCAAATAAAGATGATAACCATCAAGGGTAAATTGCATCTGTCAGTGCTTAATGCCTGAATTTAACATTATTAAATCCCAACATACAGTTTAAAATGGAAAAAGGAAAAATAAATGTATGTAATGAATGTTTGTAAAAAAATATATAGTAAATTTCCCAATTAATCCTTACTAGCAATATAAAAACAATACCAATTTCTGGAAAATTGATAGTGATCATAACACAATATACTATATAGTAATTGAGGATGCACCAGATCCATTATTTTGGGATCCGGATAAATCCCAAATCTTTCATGAAGGATTCCGCAGAATGCTGAACAAAATCTGAACCCTAATGTGCATAGGCAAATCGAGTCAAGTAAGGGTTAAAAATAACAGTGTGTAGGGAAATAAAATCGCAATTTCCTTGTTTGTGTGACTAAAAGTCATGTGATTTTAAAGATTAGGATTTGGCCAGGCGCTTGGATTTGGCCAAACCCTGCTGAACAAAGATGAATCCAAAACCAAATCCTGGATTTGGTGCATCCCTTAAAGTAGCTGCAGCTAGCGGTATGGTGTTTTTTATATGGAAATCTGTAATTTCGAATGCTCTGAAATTGTCGTTGATGGTAACTAAGCTACAGTAAAACTCCAGTTAAAAAAAAAAATATAGAAAAAATATAAGAAGCAGCTTTTAACTATAGGGTTATGTAGGCAACTGTACTTATGCTTACTGTTTGATCTTGCTTGCGTTTCTTCTTCTGAGATTTTCGTGACTATGTAAAGAATAAAACAATGGGCAATAGTTTAAAAAAAGCCACATTTTCATCAGATACATTTTCTACAATGGGATTAACAAATTCAAAATTAAGTACAGATAGTAAATACTGTATATTTGTTGATGTGTTTTAAGGAGAAAAACCGCTAATATGGACTGAATTCTCCAACAAGACAAATGTTTTGCATTGCACATGCTTAGCATGAACAGTATATCCTGGAAAAAACTAGCATAGCAAATATTCTAAAGACACCTCTAGCCAAAAGAAATAACTTCCTAGACTTGGCCTTAAAGGTACAGTTCAGTGTAAAAATATAAACTGGGTAAATAGATAGGCTGTGCACAATAAAAACATTTCTAATATAGTTAGTTAGGCTGGAGTGACCGGATGGCTAACATACCAAAACAGAACACAACATCATGCTTTGTAGCTCTCTAACTCTGAGTTAGTCAGTGACTTGAAGGGGGCCCAATTGGGACATAACTTTTCAGTGAGTTTGCAATTGATCCTCGGCATTCAGCTCAGATTCAAAAGCAAACAGTTATGACCCCTCTGGTCACTGCCTGGTAATCAATCAGTGGAAACCAAGAGAGCGGCAAAACAATGTTCTAACTATTATGTTAGACATCCAATCACACCAGCCTTTATAGATGACATTTTTGGCTAACTATATTGAAAATATTTTTTTTTAATCTGCACACCCTATCTATTTACACAGTTTTTATTTTCGCACTGAACAATTAATTTAAAGGAGAATAAAAACCTGCTATAAAAATTTAGCTGAAGGGGAACAAATTAAGTGAGGGTCTCAAAAGGGAGGTTGGCCTCACAGAAGTCTGGAAACCACTGCATTGAGAGGTCTAAATAGGGTTCCTTGCATTACTGCCTGTATTAAATAATTAAAGAGCAAACTACTGATTGGATGCTGCGCGGTTACAAGGATGCATACAATCTACTGGGTTTTTTCTGTGACCTTGTTTGATGTTAATCAAGGGTCTGCAATTGTTAAATTTTAAAGTAGTGTAGCAACTGATTCCATTAAAATAAAATGCATATAAATAAGATTTTCCCCCTTTAATGAGTATACATTTGCTATTGAACCTGAGGCCTTAGTTTTTTCTTAAAATGCTCTGACAAAAAGGCACAGCCGTGTGTTACCTTCAGTGGTTCACCATCCTCCTTCTTACTGTATCCACGAGTAAATTCATCTAGGAAGGACTGGAAAAGGTTCAGTACAAGCTTTACATCCTTTTCTTCTCTCTCTTGAGTTAAACTGCCAACAAGAATCTGAAAATTATCCATCAAATCCTTATAACCAGCATGAATTTGACCATTCTGGAAAAACAGTAAAATAAAGAATCGAAATAAATGCCACGTATTAAATGTATACATGCAATGTTAATGTTTTGTTGCTCAAACAGTATACAGTTGAGTTCAGAACAATAGCAGTGTGTTCTTCAAGTATTTTAATGTATTGAAACTGATCCATGATACCGGATATGCAATAAATAGGTCCAAACACCATAGTATGAGAAACATCCCCATATCATGCTTGTGCCACCATGCTTCACAGTGTGCTGTGGCTTGAATTCAGTGTTTGGGGGTCATCTGACAAACTGTCTGTGGCTCCTACACCCAAAAAGAACAATTTGCAGGCCAGTCAATGTATTTATTGGCAAATTATAACCTCTGTGGGACGTCTTTTTTTTTTTTAGCAATAGGACTTTACAGGGGCTTCTTCCTGATAGCTTGGATTCACATAGGCATCTTCTAATTGTAACAGTACTCACAGGCAACTTTAGACCTTCTTTGATCTTCCTGGAGCGGATCATTGGCTGAGTCTTTGACATTTTGGCTATTCTTCTATCCATTTCAATGGTAGTTTTCATTTTCTTCCCCATCTTTCAGGTTTTGGTTGCCATTTAAAGCATTTGAAATCATTTTAGCTGAGTAGCCTATCATTTTCTGCACTCCTTTGTATGTTTTCCCCTCTCCAATCAGTTTTTTAATCAAAGCATGCTGTTCTTCTGAACAATGTCTGGAACAACCCATTTTACTCAGATTTTCAGAGAAATGCACTATAACCAGCATACACAACATTTTCTGCCTTCCTTCCTTAAATAACGGCTGTAATTGACACGTAATTACCTCACTTATTGAACTCCACACTGTTATTATTTGGAACAAGCAATTATTATTTTGAACAAACTTCAATTAACTATTCAATTACACAGAATAATCATAATCATAGTCACAGTCATACATATCATGGTGGTTGGGTCTGTTGGATTAATATTACTCTACTACACCTACTAGTAAATTATTTGCTATATAAAAATATAATTTCTACCAAAAACAGTGATTGATCAGGTTAGCGATGTCAGACTGCTATTATTCTGAACACAATGTGTACTAAAGGGTCTATCTGTCCCTGATACAGGGTTTGAACTCCCACATATGCATTGTGAAATGCAAACCATATAAAAATGTTGAGTTGGGTGGGGGGAACCAACTGGCGAACAGACAGCACGCATTTCTTGGTGCTCCGTGGTTGCATGGAAAATAATTAGGTTTTTGGCATACCCAGCGAGCCAGGATTTGGCACAGACGCTGGGGATTTGCTGAGGAGCCCTAATTACCGGGTCCGGTGCGAAACAGACTGTAACTTTGACACCGCAACATCGTGGTGCGCAACGACGGTGCTTGCAGCCTGCTGTCAGATCATCGCTGACTCGCGTCCCCCCTGTGTGCAGCTCCCCAGCACAGAGCACCCAGAGCCCACGGGAATCTCCTTCATTATTGAGGTCAGCCAACAGCCACACAAGGATTGGAATAGCGCCGCCATGCTTTCTTACTCCCAGTGCAATACGTAGGCCATAACAAGCCACGAGGGAGAAGTGTTTCCACTACAGCATAAAAGAGTTGGCACGACCTGGACTAAGGCAGATTATTTCCCAGTATTTTAAGCAGTTCTACTATATCATATTGCTTCACCTTATCCTGTGTAACTACTATTTTTATTGCTATTCACATTGTGCTGCAGAAAGATTTATGAGACCACGAAGGCTCTGGGCAAACATATAGCAAAAGAATTGCTCCTATTTCTACAGCTTCAGAGTTCATGGGCAGACTGTAACGCTGTACCAAGTGATGGGACATAGTCTGTGACGCATGTAGTCCCAAGGGCTCAGCCCTGCAGCATTCTTACAGACAGGTACAACAGCCTTTCAAATTGTTAAATAAAGAGACAGAATCTATACTACAATGACCGGAGGATGTGGCAAACACACTCAAATAGACCTAAATTCACATGTAAAAAAAGAAGCAAAGCAGCAGGGGGATACTATTACTCCGGCTATGGAGTCTTCCCAATCAGGTGAAGCCTCACTGCAAGCTACACAGACACATGCCCTTTGCCTAACAAAAACAGATTTAACAGAAGGGCTTGATACTCTTTTCCTTAAGATGCAGTCCTTTCTTCAGACTGAATTACAAAAAACAGTCACGGACTTGACGAAGGAAATCACTTCCATTGGCACACGGTTAACGATCTTGAAGCTGATCATGATGCCTTAATAATGGAACAAATCTCCTTAAAGTCTGAAATGTCTGCTTTACATTATACCATAGAATCTATGGAGTCTAACATCGAAGACTTGGAAAACCGTTCCCGTCGTAACTATGTGCAAATACGCAATGTCCCGGAATTCTGCACAGATATTCAGGAAGTTTTCACCATTTTATTTTCCAAGATATTACCAGAATATAATCCAGACCTCCTGTTTATGGACCGAGCACATCGGGCATTGCGCCCTAAACCTCTTGCGGAGGAACCTCCAAGAGATATTCTGGCCTGTTTGCATTATTTCAAGACTAAAGAAGACTTGCTTCGCTCTGCCAGAGATCATGGTACAATTACTATAGAAGGCTCTACGATTTCTATTTTTCAGGATCTTGCCCCAATTACTCTACATAAAAAGAAGAGAACTTCGCCAAGTTACTGCTATATTAAGACAAGCAGGAGTAAGGTATAGATGGGGTTTCCCATTCCGCTTATCAGCCCAATATAAAGGACAAACTTGCTCCATCACTAAACCATCCGAAGGATCATTGTTATTGGCTAAATTGGGTCTGCAAAACTATGATGAGATACAAAAGCCTTCAAATCGATCATCCACACCTTTAAAACCTCAGTGGTCTACAGTATTCAAACCCACTACTAATGTCTTGGGATCGCCTAAACGTTGACTGACTTTATTATACCTGTTCTCATTCTACAACCTCACAGGGCTGGATGTCCTTGGAGACCAAAGCTCCACGGCTATACTCCCATGCCTCACGAGAACGGACAGATGATTTTTTTTTCATGATTTTATTTGCTTCTTTAAGTGATAGTTATGTTATACTAACCCCTGTTCTTACTAGAGATGCTCTTCCAGTACGACAAGATTTTATAACTCATAAGGTTCGGATGGTATGTCTTATACAAGATATTTGTTTGATGTTCTGGCTTCAACATACGCTGTTGTTTTTTTGCTAACTAGTATAATTAATATGGTTACGGTAAATGGTATGTTTCACAGGTGATATACTTTGAATCATTGCCTTTCAGTTTTCCGCACTTATGGCACCTGTTTTTGCTTTGTATGTATAATGTGAACAGACCTGATGCAAGATGTCTTCTCCATATCGCTATAGTTACTCTTTCACTATTTCAATGGCAGAACTGACTATAATTTCTCACAATGTTAGAGGATTAAATTCTCCCACTAAAAGATCTGTAGCAGCCAAATATTACCTTAACCTCAAAGCAGATATCATTGCTCTTCAGGAAACACACCTTGCAGATGGTTCTTCATTTCCGTATTTACATAAGCAATACTCCCAAGTCTATTATAGTACTTTTCAGTCTAAATGCAGGGGAGTTGCTTTTTATATAAAATCTGCTTTAGGGTTCGAAATGACTAAAGTTGTAAAAGACCCTAATAGCCAATATATTGTATTACAGGGTACATTATTGGGTAAATCTTACACGTTAGTTAATGTCCTTCATCCCGAATGTATTTTCATAAACCCCCGGCAACACTTACTAAATCTCTCAAATCTTTAGCTTTAGTTTACGCCTGGCGTTCTTTACATCCTTCAACAAGAAACTACACCTTTCTTTCTTATCCACACCAGTTTTATTCCCGCATAGACTACTTTTTCACTCCAATTCAAATGCTCTCTCAGATTACGGAGGTGGTTAGACATCCCATTACTTGGTCAGATCATGCAGCTATAGGGATAACTATGATATATCGCCCGAACCAGTTGCCGATTGAACTAAGCATTGTTGTCTATTCCAAATGTTAGCGAAGATATAGTTAATGATTTAGAACAATATTTTCTGAATAACCTTGACCCAGCCTTGTCAATGGGCTGCCCATAAAGCAACCATTAGGGGCTCTTTCATAAAACTTGGGTCTAGACAGAAAAAAATCCGTCAACAAACAACTATAGATCTTACTGCTGAGTTGAACCGACTGGAAAGTTTGAATAAACAAAAATCAAACCCATATCTGATTAAAAAGCTACAAGCCATCCAATCTGTTCTAACTAAACACCTAATGGATGAGGCTGATAAGACCATTCGGTGGACTAAACAAAAACTCTTTTTTATAGGGATAAGCCAGACACAATGCTTGCCAGGAAATTAAACAATCACTCACAATCACCCAAGATTACCGCAATGCGGAATAGTCAAGGTCAGTTATCCTCTATTCCTCAGGAAATTTTGCAAATATTTCATGACTTTTATAGTGATTTATACGGAATTGTACAGGAAAAGAGGACCCATAAGATTCGGAGGCTTTTCTGGCTATGTTAAATCTCCCAAAATTAAATCACTAAGATTTAGAGACCTTAAACGCAGAAATCACAACAGATTAGGTAGAGTGGGCCATAAAACATATGAAAACTAAATCAGGCCCAGGCCCTGATGGGTTTTCCCTGGCATATTATAAGAAATTTGCTACACTGCTTATACCTCATTTGACAGCGGTATTTAATGAAATACTGGAAGGCCACTCTATTCCATCAGAAATGCTAGAAGCACAGTTTGTCTGTTACCTAAGCCAAATAAGGATCACACTGACCCACAAAATTTTTGGCCAAGTAATGAATATGGTACCAAATGTAATGGATGAATACTGATAAGAACAACTCAAGGTTATCTATATCCTACACTAACATCCCCCCTCCTACATGAAAATTATACTAAATGTAATGCATTTGTCATTGCATTTGTAAATGTTAAAATAAAAGAGATTTAAAAAAAACAGTTGAGTTGATTTTGGGAACGTAAGTGCCAAATTGCACATACAGAAACGCCTATAGCAACCAGTCAGGTCTTTCAATAAACAGGCAGAAAAGAAAAAAGCTCCAGCAATGCAACATAGCACTTGCGTTTCTGAAATCAGCTCAACTGTTTTATACGGTTTGCATTTCATGACGTAGTTCAAATCCTGGGACAATTACACCCTTTATTACACAGTGACTTCAGAACTATAGCAGTTCGACATCGCTACATGAGCTTCTGGGTTTGTAATATAAGCTGAACAAACACCTCTGTACCATTCCCTAAATAGCTGTATGTTACTATATACAACATTCAATGAATAACTCAGTCTAATGTTAATAGATTACAAATTCTTTCCAATAATTGTCAGATGACAAATTTTGTCTTTTACCATTAAGCTTATTTTTACATAACAATAAATGAACTTAAATGAAAAGACTACTTACAGGAGAGGAGTACATGGATTTGAGGTTTCCTCTGAACCTTTTAACTGCTTCAAAGAGCAAATTTTCTACGCCAGACTTATCAGAGTTAAAAGTATTAAACTGTGGGTGAAACATAGAAGAGTGTAAGAGAAAACTCTGAGGATAAGGCATAATGATAAATCAGACATGACTGTGCAAGTGAACATTCTTCAGTGGCAACACGCAATATTCATTTCTTTAGACTTTAGATTTTAGATTTTAAAATTTGAAATCTGAGCATAGCATTATTGCAGCTGCTACAGGTATGATATATGAGGCCTTTTATCCCTGTGACTTCCACAAAGAAAACATAATTGTTAAATTCTGAGGAACAATCTGAGATATCTGTGTGCATATGTATGGATAGTGTTTTCATAATATGCACCTTTGTATTAGATAAATGTCTGCCTCAATAAACTGGCGTGTCTTATTAATTTAATTTGCTTTACACCTATGTGTACCAAACTCGGGATGCTCCTGCTAGAAAGGCTGAATGTAATGCATTGAGGCCCAGCTTTAAAATTGATCAGGGTATGATGTGAAGGGAAATGCTCATTTACTGGTTTGCATTCCACTGAAATAGTGGAGTGAGTGTTAAGAACATGTTTTTAATTATCAGTAAATATGGTATAGTTATGGGTGGGATGTAACCCAGGAAATCTAGCCTTAAGACCTGGATGTCACACTTGTTTTTTCAGTTTTGTTGTTAAAATGCATCTAATGAAAGGACAAGTGGCACCATAGAGTAAGTTGAAATGAAGATAGCAGATCTGGAAATATATTAGAAAGTCAGACCAGTTACTCTTGGGTAAACACCTGTTACTTAACAGTTTCTAGTTTAGTTAAGACCAGGTTACCTGGCAATTTACGGTGTATAAAATAAAGAAAGGGACAATGAATATATTATGATGCACATATCTCTACCACTAAGGATCACATACTAACACCGGGACTGTCAATTCAGATATAGATATATATAGATATATATATGTTTCATAAAGTGTCACCGTGAACTGTAATCTAAAGGACAGCACTCGTTGTTTTAATACACTATGGCTATGTATAAATGTATGCACCTTGAAAATTCAATAAAAAACAAATGTTAAAAAAAAGTGCATCTTATGAAAAGTCATGGAGGCACCCAGGGTGCCATTAGCAGAATGGATGAGAAATGAGGTATTCTTGACCCAGGAGAGTTGCCATGTATTCCCCAACAGACTAAAGAAAAATGTATTTATATACAAACTAAATTAATTTGGTCCCCAATCCTGGAATTGCTAAATAAATAAACAAACCAGCAGGCAATTTACAATTCCACATCACACCTCTGTAGCAAAATCAATAACCACTAATAATAAAAAAATGGTAAACCAGTTCAAAGTGGTCATCCACAGTCTTTATTCTGTATTTTTCCCTTGGATGGTGAGGGGTGGGGGCAGAACACATTTGCTCCATTACCTTGGCAAACAGAAAATCATCCAGGTGTTTAAGCTCAGTAGGGTTATTAATCTCTCTACACAAGGATGCTTTCCATGTCTCAGAAACAGTGGTAGCCTTGCCAATTTTAATAGTGCGATGTCTATGGATTTTATTGGCTGGTTCCACTCCATAAGTGCGGCTATTTTCTCTAGAAGCAGCATTACCTGTAAGAAATATATGGCATATTTAAAGTGATAATATAAACCTTCAACATACACCAAAATGTTTTACATATTTTGTGTAAGTAAAAAACATAACTATACTTTCTACCAGGACCAGTAACATCAAAAATTACGTATCCATTAGACTTACATTTTTCAATTATTTCTGTTCTGCACAAGTGTAAAGGCACATCGCCCACGATGAAACTGCACTACTGTGGGCAACAAAAAGTCCCTAGTTTCCCTTCCATCGCAGCAATGTAAATAGCTGCTGGAAAGACATATGTGGCTCGAAGTTGCTCAAAGTTTCCTCGGTAGACAAGTTTGGGCTACTTTGGAAACAGGAAGTGGTGCAAATGTCTTCCAACCCACGATTTGCATTACTACTGGTGAGAGGGAAAATAGGGACATTTGTCTCATGCAGGACCACAGATTTACTACGGGCAACAAAATGTCCCGTGATACAGCTCATCACTCTCCCCTCAGTTCCCTCACTTCTAGCCTCACCCTGGAAATTGGAGGTGGAGGAAAATAGTAAACGGATTTAGGGCAGCAGGAGCACAACTATTTATGCAATTTATTATTATATGGCATGTATCTATGGTTAAACATAACCCTCCGCTTACCATCTATGGTTCGCTTAGTTGCTGTGACCTCTTGAGTGAGTTGTAGGAAAGGAGGTTCTATTACATCTGGAGTAAGTGGGGTTTCTTTGCTGTTTTTCTTTTCTGGTTTCCTCCCCAAAAGCCTATAAAGGCCCTTATATGTATGCCTGAAGAAGAAAGGAGCAAAACTACAGTGAAGCAAATCTGAAAATAGAAAATTGCTGAAAAGAGAAGATAATGATGGTAATAATAAAAATTCACAGATTTCTTTTTTAACAATGCATTGTACAGTGTTTTGCAAATGTGCACACTTTGCAGGGCATTTTTTTTTTCTTAAAACATGAAGCCAATATTTGTTTCTATTCACTTATTTATCTCAACAAACCTTAATAAGTAAAAAAGTAGGTGCAATAGATTCAGAATATATATGATTCAGAAAATACTATATTATTTAGAATGTTTCTGGATTGCAGTTCTACAATTATTTGTGTATAATACAGTGGTATAAATCTTGCAGTAGGAGGAGATATGGTTGCATATGCAATTTTTTGGTCAGAGTATATATAACTGAAAGTTCAGCATACTCTGGCAGTGGCAATGCCTAAAACTTGATTAAAGATCATAGATAGTGTTTCCATAGGTACCAAGAGTTAAAATATCAGATTATCTTTGTGATTTGTGCGACACACTGATGGGTCTATATTTATAGAGAAGTAGCTTATTTTTATTTAGGCACTTGTGGGATTGGGTCTAAAACAACAGCTCTTAAAAAGACAATAAAAAAAGAAAAATTACTCCTGGCACTTGTCTTTCTTCAGTGATCCGCTCATGGAGCAAAACTGTTCCACACATTCCCCTCATAAGACATAAAGCTATAATTGCTATGGGTATTTAATACTTATGGTAACAGCATCAGTTTCATTTTTGTTAATAATTTTACATTTAATCTAAAACAGTGTAGAAATAAATCCCACTCAGACTTTGCTGACAGCTTAAAAATGTAATATAAATGCTCACTTACTTGGAGTCAGTGGACTGTGCTTGGGTACTTTCAGAATGACTGGTTTGCTCGTTGGATTTTTTCTTCTGTGCAGGTTGTTTCTTGAATCCCTTTTCCTGTTCAGGTTGCAGAGGAGAGGGCTGTTATTTGAATATCTCAGAGTATAATATAAAAACACCTACATCTACATCATGCAGAAACACTAACCTGAGGGGAGGAGGGGGACTGAAGTCCTCCTGAGATTTCTGCTGATGGTATAGCATTCTTCCTTCTAGGAGAAAATGAAGAAAAGTACCATAAAGACTACAATAAAGGAAAACATCATCAAAAGTCCAATAATAATACATAAATAAAAATCACAGCACTCCTGTTTGTAAATAGGTTAAATGCATATACTTACTCTGTCAACTTGTTTTCCTTTGGAGCCTTCACCTCTTCTTTTTCAGGAGTTTTTTTAGAATCTATTTGAACAGCCTCAATTTGTCTCTTCTCTTTCCACTTTTCAGCTAAGTTCTTCAGTTTTTCATGGTCACTGTATCGCTGGACAATGCCAGCACTAGGAACTACTTCCTCCTTCCGAGACTCAAAGGGTCTGCTTCTCTCATCAGGGGTTGGTAGTTGTTTTGGTAAGGACACCGGTGGGTTAAGTGGGAGATCTGAAGGCCTTGTTGGCTTTCCTAAAGTTTGATCTTGTTTATTCACTTGAACATCATCCCCAGCTCTACTGTGTCTAGTATTTGTAACAGTGATCTCATTATTTGATATTTCCTGTTGGTTATCCACCTTTTCAGGTTTAGCATTGTTCCTAGTCTCTGTTTCATCATCCTTCAGTAGTGCAGCCAGATCCTTCTCAGGCTCCTCAGTAGAAGAGTAAATTTGTTTATTCTGGATCAAGTCATGCTGCAGACCTCTACGCCTCCTGCTCTCCCTTTTTTCTCGACAGCTAGCAGCCCTTTCTGGACTTCCACTGTGATTTTTCTGTGCCACTGGCAGTACCTGGGTTTCATTTGCTAGCAATATTTTATCTTTGTCTGGCATTAGTTCCATATTTGGTACTTGATTCCCACTTTCCATAGTATCCTCTTTCTTTAACTCACTGTTACGCGCATTCTCTTTCGTAATCCTTTCCAAAGCTATATCACCACTGTCAACTTGTTGACCTGCACCCCCACTCTCATTCATCTCTCCTCTTTGTTCTTCATTGATATTCTGAATTACATTCATGTTGGACTTTAGAATTTCTGTCTCAGAAACGAACTTCTCTCTAAGTTCTGCTTCTCTCTTCATTTCTTCCCGTTTCTTTTTTTGCTCTTCTTCTTCTTTCTGTGCCTGTTCAAGTAATGCCACCCTTTCTCTTTCAAAAGCTTCCTGTTTTCTCCTCCTTTCCTCTTCCTCAGCTGCTTTGCGCTTTGCTTCCAGCATTTCTTTGTACCTAGTAAAACACATTTTCACCAGTTATTTTTGTTTACACTGCTTAGTATTAATTTATTATTATAATATCATTTTATATGACCTATAACTACTATAAAGAAGAAAGCCTAGCTACAGCCTTTAGGTCCATGATGTTTTTTTTAGTTAATGGAGAGAAGCCCGGCATTCGTGTACAGCATATTTAATTGAATAAAACCAGTCTGTCACATGCTGTTACAGGAGTTGCTGCAACTGGATAGCTACCTTTTGCGTTGTAATTGTCCTCTACATAAAGCCTGCAGCTGCTTGATGATTTGGATTTGCTTTTGATAGCTAGTTCTTTGAATATAGCCCCTCCACAGTGCTTGGATATAGACTGCAGCATTCTTCCTAAGCTCCAGATCTCGCCTTACACAATGTGATTTCCAGCAAGCCTATGAAAAAAAAAAAAAAACAAGTTAGAGGTTTTTTTCAAAACAAATAAGCTAATAGTGCTACACCAGCAGACTTCTGCACTGAAATCCAATTCTCAAAAGAGCAAACAGATTTTTTTATATTCAATTCTGAAATCAGACATGGGGCTAGACATATTGTCAGTTTCCCAGTTGCCCCAGTCATGTGAATTGACTACTAGGTTGGAACTACTTTCTGGCAGGCTGTTATTTCTCCTACTCGATGTAACTGAATCAGTCTCAATGGGACTTGGCTTTTACTATGGAGTGTTGTTTTTAGATCTACCAGGGAGCGGTTATCTTGCGTAAGGGAGCTGCTATCTGGTTACTTCCCATTGTTCTTTTGTTAAGATGCTGGGGGGGGGGGTGATATCACTCCAACTTGCAATACAGCCGTAAAGAGTGACTAAAGTTTATCAGAGCACAAGTCACATGTCTGGGGGCAGCTGGGAAACTGACAAAATGTCTAGCCCCATGTCAGATTTCAAAATTGAATATAAAAAAATCTGTTTGCTCTTTTGAGTATTGGATTTCAGTGCAGAAGTCTGCTGGAGTAGCACTATTAACTGATGTGTTTTGAAAACAAGTTTTCCCATGACAGTATCCCTTTAAGATCACTAATTTGGAAAAACAGTATGATCAATACAATCAGACTCGGTTAGTAGTAAATTATGAAGCTGCTAAATGGTGCAGTCTGGAATACTAGTTTCCCATTTACAAATGTTTATATTATATTATAAGAATAATGGCAGATCTAGTAATTCTCTGAATGAACTATATGATTGTCAGTGTTTCTGTGGACCCTCTATCTATGATTCTACTTGACAACTTAACTCTCCTCTCAAAGGCATGAACTAGAGGTAGGCCGAAGAGGCATGTGCCTAGTGGGATGCGACCATAGATACTGCCTCGACCGGCTCAAACTTCATACCCTGCTAAAATTTTACTTTATTTGGAAAAGTGGCAAAGTAAGACTAAGAGAGAGAAAGTGAGGAGAGGCACCAGCAGAAACACCAAGCAGGGAATGGTGAGAGCGCGGGGAGGGTCTTGCATTGGGCACCCTCATGTGTTGGCCCTGTTCTACTCCTCACAATGGGAAAGCAATAATGCATTCCCTCCTGTCATTCCACATCCCATAAGGATCATGTCTCAATGCCTGCAAGCACATTTGTCACAAAAAGGGAGAAAGCCCTAAACATGCAAAAGAAAATGGCAACTACTTTAGTTGCATTTTCGTAGGAACTATGAGGGAGTACAGGAGGAAAGCGTCATTTTCTCCTATAAAACTCTCCTGCAGCAAGATACAAATTGGATATTGTAATTAAAAAAAACAAAAAAAAAACCTTACGTTAGCCCACATCTTGCAACCAATTAGAGGCTTGTTTTCAAACCGTGAACAGTAAATGGTAACTGCTAATTGGTTGCTATGAGTTACTACAAGTAGAAAAACTTAAGACCATTTATTACATTACTCCCAAAAAGTTCAGTGTGCACAACATTTATTATTTACTCATTTGTAAAAATGTGTAAATTGTTTATTTTCTGAAGAAACTAGCAAAAAGACCAATTCCTCATTTAAGTATTTTGCAAAAAGATTACATTAGTCTACATGTGCCTCTAACAACAGCAGCAAATCAATCAGCAACAAACTGCACATAACAAAACAAAATGCACAATCTTAACCTGTATGGTTACGGCTGCTATTTTCATTTGGAGAAAGTTTCTTCTTTCCATAACCATCCGAAACAGACTTTGAAGAAGAAGAATTTTCTTGATGACTGCCTGGTGTAGAGTATCCTGCAGTGTTTGTCGTTCAGTCTCTTTCATGAATACCTGAAATTAAAAGTGAAAAATGCATTTCACATATCTCTAAAGCAGTATACATGTGAATTGGAAATATGAGTAACTGAGAGCTCTGTATGAAGATGATTTAGACAATGATAACAGTCATTAAAGAGGGTGTTTTAAGCAATTTAGTTTATGAGACAAGCTAAAAAATAGATCTCCAAACCTTGGTTTTTCCAAGCTGATAGTTGCGAGGATCAAAGCACATGCTCTCGAGTAGTGTTGCTATGGTGTTTTTTGGCATGGGGGACTGTTTGGGTAGCAGTACTTGAAACTGGTTAACAAATTCCTGGAAAGATTAAAAAGTATTTTGATCAAAAAAAAACAAAAAGGAAAGAAAAATCTGGTCCTTAGTTCACTCCTCAATAGGCCCTTAATTCTCATCCCAATATTAAAAAACACCAGTTAAGCACATCGTATTTAAATTAAAAAACTGCAAATATACACAAAAAAAACAGCTTACACTTTCCCTAAAGAGGTAACTCTGACTGCGGTCTCCAGGATATATACTGTAACAACTTAAAAATCAAGCCTATCACTTGAACAACATCAGGCTTGCATCTCCTGCAGTTAAAGGAAAACTTTAACCCCCGAGCAATATATAATATATATATTTATATATATAATATAATAAAAATATATTGCATAAAACAACTCATATGTAAAATCCGGCTTCATGTAAATAAACCATTTTCATAATAACATACTTTTTTGTAGTATGTGCCATTGGGTAACCCTAAATTGCCATTTTAAAAAATAAGGGTCGTCCCATGGGATCCTAGGATTCATTGTGCACACAAACAAAATAGGCCATACATGTTCGGGCACATGAGCCAATTAACAGACAGCATTCTGTCTTTTGCTTCCACACTTCTTCCTTTTATAAAAAAGAACAATATTTACTTAAAGGGACAGTAGCACCAAAAAAATTAAATGACAATATCATGTACTGTTGACCTGCACTAGCAAAACCAGTGTGTTAACTTCAGAAAAACTATAGTTTATATAAACAAGCTTTTGTGTAGTCATGGGAGCAGCCATTCATGCATAGGACACAAGGTAGATAACAGATAGGTTCTGAAGAATTCTATTGTATACTACAGAGCTTATACGTTATCTGCTGTGTATCCTGTGCCTTTTTTTCCTGAAGCAAACACACCAGTTTTACCAGTGCAGCACAACTAGGACACTTTCATTTTTTGATGTTACTGTTCCTTTAAATATATATACCAGTTTGGTAAGATTCTTTATAATGCCACTTAATTTGAAATATACAATCTGTTGCTTAAGTATTCATTTTGGGGATATAGTTTTCCTTTAAGGTAAGGTTGGTTTTGTTTAGTACCTTATAAGTGTATTTGGCGCTGTACCCAGATCTCCGGATTCGCACTGTTTCTAGCATACCAGTGTATCGGAGCTGCTGAAGAACAAGGGCTTCATCAAACCTCATCTCCATCTTGAAAGTGACAAAAATTGTTTGTTAATAAAGAAAAGATGAAAATCATTCAATCGGAAACTCTGAAAATCAGCAATGTCCCATTCACATGAGAATTATAATGATTCTGTGGGCATCACCAAAAAACTCAGGCATGATAAGAAAGAAATGTTTCTTTAAATATTATTTTTCTCTACAAATTTTTCCTGGGGAAAACTTTCTCACAAACGGCTATTTTTAACCTAAATATTGTATTGAATGTTTAAAACGCTATATTTTACAGACTGCCAAACACAAAAAAGGAAAGCACAAATGTGTGTAGGAAAATTAACTGAAGTTTATAAAATCAGGTAATTGCATTTAAAAAACAAAAATCCTTAATTGTAAACATGATCCTAGTGAGTCAATATTTTCAAAATGATTTTTTACCTTTTCAGCATTAGATCGAATGCATCGGATAAAAAATGGTTCCGCTCTACCTAAGGTTTCCAGAAGTTTGTTAAGTGAAGTCTGCAATACAGAATCATATATGTGTGTTACTAAAGTAGATGTATTTTCTTACATAATAAATTTTGCTCTTTAACACAAATCAATCAAACATTTCTGGAAGAACCAGGAGCAACACGTACCATTAACAGCTGACACCATTTGTTATCTGTTATTTACATTTCAGCAATCCGGTTATGTAATTTTACATGAATCTGTATGTTTATATTACATTCATTAAAACGTTAGCCATTTCTGCATATACCTGAAATTGTGCGCTGATGCTGGGTGGCTTCTTCTTCTTGTGCAGGTGTAAGAGAGACTTGGTAGTTCTGTCATGAAGTGTCATGCTCATTATAAGTTTCAGAGACTGTGAATCAAGAAGGTTCTGTGGAGAGAGAAAGGAAAATTGAAGCTTATGGATCACATATAGTAGGACTGTGATTCCACACAATAATGGAGTGCTCTAACCTTGCGTGACGAGTCCCTTAGGACCAGGTGCTCAAACAGTGTTAAATCCCCGGGTCACAAATTCAATGTAATAGTCCAATACACTGCAGCACACTGTAGAGTAAATTATTTTTTAAATAAGTGAATTTATTGGCTCCTAGTTTTTGAGCACTTAGTTGTCTGCTCAAAAACTATGATTGAGCCAATAAATTCACTTATTTAAAAAATCATTTACTCTACAGTGTGCTGCAGTGTATTGGACTATTATATGGTAGGACTGTGTCTTGTAAGAATCAACAAATTAATTTGAGTAAAAGAAACAAAAAAGAAAATATATAGGTTTGTGTGTATGCAAATTAATTAATGGTGAACCACTCCTTTACATGCAATAGAATAAAGGGCTACGTTTTTACAGCAATATAGGTTCCTGCAACTTAAGGTGGACATACATTGGGCAGATAGGCACGCCAAATGAGTGGACCTTGCCCCGATATGTCCACCTTAAGTGGGCGATATCAGGTTGATCGGATTGTGGGCCCTTGGGAAGCCGGGAATGCAGGCAGCCAAAGTGAGTACTGCATCAATGAACCAATTCAGTCCTCGATCCTATGCATTTTTAAATTTGCACCTTTAGCTGACAAGGTACTGTTTTATTATAACATAGAAAAAGAAAATAATTTTTTAAAAATAAAAATTATTTGCTTAAACTGTACTTTATGAAGGATGGGCTTTCTGTAATTCGGAGATTTATAGATATCAGGCTTCTGGATAAGAGATCACATACCTGTATCAGAAAATAAGCTTCCGCAAAAAAAAAAACAAAAAAAAACCAATTTCATATGTACAGTAAATTTAAATATTCCCATGCTCATATTACTTTGAGTATGTTTTTTTAGGTATAAATAAACAAGTTTTCAGGATGTCATATTTTAGCTGGATGCATGAATTTGGAATTTAAACGGTGGCTGTTTTAATTATTTTTATTACTTTTATTCCGGATCTAGGGAATACAGACAACACCGGCTACAAAAGGCAAGCAAGACTCATTAAATCTCAACAGATGAGAGGCAAAAAAAAAAAAACAAGAAAAAAAAACAGCTCAACCATAAGCATAATGGCTGCAGAAGTTGCAACACCAGCATTCTTCTCACTCTGAAATTATGACAAGACAAGAATAACTATTTTTTTGCAGTTCCTTCCCAATGAATGTTCATAGCTAACTTCATGATGAAATGGATATTTCTAAAGTATAAGGGTAATAAATATTTGTTATAGTTTTACTGTTCTCCACTGTTGACTGCACACAAAACCCACATAGCTAATGTATATTGCACCCCCCCCTTTCTTTTCTGTACCCCTTACCCTTTGACAATTTGAAAACTTAAAGGGATCCTGTCATCGGAAAACATGTTTTTTTCAAAACGCATCAGTTAATAGTGCTGCTCCAGCAGAATTATGCGCTGAAATCCATTTCTCAAAAGAGCAAACAGATTTTTTTTATATTCAATTTTGAAATCTGACATGGGGCTAGACATTTTGTCAATTTCCCAGCTGTCCCTGGTCATGTGACTTGTGCCTGCACTTTAGGAGAGAAATGCTTTCTGGCAGGCTGCTGTTTTTCCTTCTCAATGTAACTGAATGTGTCTCAGTGGGACATGGGTTATTACTATTGAGTGCTGTTCTTATATCTACCAGGTAGCTGTTATCTTGAGTTAGGGAGCTGCTATCTGGTTACCTTCCTATTGTTCTTTTGTTTGGCTGCTGGGGGGAAAGGGAGGGGGTGATATCACTCCAACTTGCAGTACAGCAGTAAAGAGTGATTGAAGTTTATCAGAGCACAAGTCACATGACTTGGGGCAGCTGGGAAATTGACAATATGTCTAGCACCATGTCAGATTTCAAAATTGAATATAAAAAAATCTGTTTGCTCTTTTGAGAAGTGGATTTAAGTGCAGAATTCTGCTGGAGCAGTACTATTAACAGATTCATTTTTTTAAAAATTACAGTATCCCTTTAATAAAAATCTATGATACAAAAAAAAAAACCATATATCATATATTCATTAAACCATTTGGGTTTTGCTAGCTTCCTTGTAATTTTTGCAGACAGCTTCCTTATTTCTATGCTTGCACTTAACCAATGTTTAAAATGCTCTTCTGCATTCCAATATCAGAAAGACTGAACAACAATTACCTTTGGGATGAGCTGCTTCTGGCGAGTGTTCTTTGTTTTCCTATTGGAATATTGCATGTAAATAATTTCTCAGGCATATTTAGACAAAATAAGGACTAGCCCGCTTGGCTGTTAAGTTGCAGTTAGTTCAAATTTGTTAGTCCTTGGGTAACGATGGTAAGCATGAGTTTGTGCAAGGTTAACAGATAAAGCCGAGAGGCACGATTACCATTTACAGGAGGCAGATTTAAAGCAGGAGGCAAATGTACAGCACACATACATACATACATACAGTAGTTTTATTAAAATAAATGCACACAATCCTATGCACTGGAAAACCAATAAGACAAACATGTACACATTGACTGTCCCATAGATTTGGCAACAACTATTTTGCCCCCCTCCCCCATGCACAATGAGTACATAATGCACCCCCTAAAAATACTGAGATTCTTAACATAAGCATGTATAATGATACTGAATGCAGATAGCAGATTATGTTGTCAATTTTAAGAATGAGCCACACTGAACCTCAGTTCAAAAGCTTATTTGGACATAGCTCACACGACACACTCACTGAAGATGGAGACGGGACTGTCTGCGAAGGGACAGGCGCCAGAGCAGCTGGGTAGGGTCCTCTCCCTGCCAGGAAAGTCCCTTAATGCTGCTCATCAGTTCAGAGTGTCGCTCTCTAACATCATCAAGTGGGAGAGGAGGAGAGATAAATACTGTTACATATTACCCATGAGTTGGCTAGCCACTAGACAACAGCATACGTTGCAATTAGTAATATTCCCATTGCATTCACTAACGTACAAACATAGTGGAGTAGAGATCATACACACAGTTCCATTTTCACTGCTTTACTTGCCATCCTTAGAATGTAATTAGTGCCTGATTGCATTGCCATTCCAAACTCTTTCTGTAATCCAGAGCTCTCCTTTGACAAAACCACTTTACACCGGCTGGGCATGAACAAAACCCAAACACCAAAGTAGGAGGTCATTAGTGGATTGTGACAGACCCAAGCAAAGTGATACAGTGTTAATATGTCCCTACAGCATGCAGCTTACCTGCCCCAGAGGAGATAACGGTTTCTAACTAAAGGAATATCTATCTAATGTGTACAAGTATTGCAATAATATGGGGAAAACAAACAAAGATTTTGGTGGGTGGAATTACATATCCAAAAAAGGCAATGCAGCAGAGTCCTGCTTTCTGTTCAGGACAGACATATGGTCTGGGGGAGGAAAGGTAAAGTAATTTCTATTTGCTTATGGATGGGATGCTTCTCAAACAGAGCATCCAAGTATAAAATAAATTAAATGTAATGTAATGTAGAGGAGGGTTGGAATTTACTTATCCACTGGACTTGTGTTAAAAATGGAAGTCTATTTAAGAAACTGTAAAAGAAATGAATGTATGGTATAACACAAGTTGTACTATTTTCCATACTGGTTTTAGCAGTTGCATAGACCTGAACAAACGTAACTGAAAGAAAAGGCCAGTTTGTATGATTATACTCTTCTGAGGCAGGTAGAGAGGCCATCTCCTTGCTTACACTTACTTTTTGCTTTCATATATATTTAAGATGTCTTCAAACACATCAATATCGCACTCCGTAGAACAGTCAAAGGAGAAATCGAGAAGAGAGCGGCTACAGAAGGGGTATAGATGGTTGCCAGTGAGATGGGTAAAGCACAAGTGTCTTGCTTTTGACCCCCTTTCCACACACAGATTTTACTTTGTGCTTAAATAAAATATAATGTATCTAAGGGACGTTTCATTCTACATAAAATAGACAATTAAGCATGGTAGCAGAGGGTAGGATACAGAAAGATTAATTGGTGAAGAGCCTAGATCCTGCTCCAATACCTAAGCATCCCCAAAAATAACCACAATAAAAGAGGCACTTCTCTCCGAAAAAGTAGACAGGACAGCTGTAGACTTGGGTGGTGAGTTATATCTGAGCAGATAAAAAAGGACTTTGGCTTTAGGTCTCCCCATAGATGTCAAAAATATTCATAAACTTAAATTAGTTCTTGTAATGGGCCTTACTAGAGGCCACAGAGCCAAATGTCAGAAACATAACAATTAATAACTACAGCAGAACATCTTCCCATCTTACAGAACAGCTTCCTTACACATGGTGTATTTTTATGCATTCCTTTTAATGAGAATTGCAGACAGATACAATTTACGGTTTCAGAAGAACATGGAAAAATTATATATATAATATATAATAATATATCACATACTCGTAGTCCCAATCATGCTCATAAAGACATACTGATCGGTACAATGTATAGCATATTCTCACCGATAAATTTTCTCCATGGGGGTGTTTGACCTCTGGAGCTCCCCCAAGGGGACCCTAGCTCCTTTTCGGATTACACCTGTATATGCAAGGATAAAAGAAACAGTTATAATTACTATCAAACACTGGCCAATGAATCTTTCTTCTGTGAATGTTAGCCATCACAATATATCAATAAAGCAGATTAGGGATTAGTCTAGCATCTTGGCTATATACTTTAATGAGTGGACAAAATGCCACTTCCACTGATGCTTAATTAAGGAGCAAAACGCAGACAATCTAATAAGTATAAAAATGAGAAAAGGTATTTAGTAAGGGGATTTTACTCAAACTTGAAAATAACAATAACAAAGGCTTTGAAGGGTCAACAAATCCATATTTTAAATACCAGAATCATGTTTATTGTGCTAGAGACTGGTCTTCTCTTTAAATTGATGACACACCTGCTGTTCTCTCTGCTCGTTGCCTTGCAGCTTCATTAAGTACAGCCATAGCCCGGATGGCTGCTCGTAGTACGGCCCAACGGAAAACTGACACTGGATCCATACCAATAAGCTCCCGAATGTACCCACTATCACTACTTCTCAGGAGAGCCACAATGTCCGGTCTCATATAATCTGTGTTCTTCTCACGGAAATCCTGCATCAGATGTGTTTGGAAAGGATATACATACATTTTACACTGTACAAACATTTAGGGGCCCATTTACTTAGTTCGAGTGAAGGAATAGAGGAAAAATAGTTCGAATTTTGAATGGTCGAATATGGCTACTTCGACCATCGAATGGGCTACTTCGACCTTCGAATGATTCGAACTAAAAATCGTTCGACTATTCGACCATTCGATAGTCGAAGTACTGTCTCTCTAAAAATTTCTTCGACCTCCTAGTTCGCCACCTAAAACCTACTGAGGCCAATGTTTGCCTATGGGGAAGGTCCCCATAGGCTTCCTCACAATTTCCTGATCGAAGGAATATCCTTCGATTGATGAATTAAAATCCTTCGAATCGTACGATCGTAGAAATAGCACAAAATCCTTAGACTTCGATATTCGAAGTCGAAGGATTTTACTTCGATGGTCGAATATCGAGGGTTAATTAACCCTCGATATTCGACCCTAGGTAAATGTGCCTTAAACAAGGCATAATGATATGCCTATTACAGGATATCTCATGCCTTTATAAATTCCTATCTATGCTTTAGCTTGTTCCATGATCTAGAATAGAAAAGCCATTGTTTAAATTATTTGTTCTAAGTTAAAAAAAAATGTAATTAGTACTGCTACCTAAAAGGGTATTTATTAGACTTAAAAAGACCAATCCCAAAGTCTAAGCAACAACATCACACTAACCTTTATTTGGTATTTAACTTTCCCTGCAAAGTGACGAATGATGAAGGCCGGCTCCATAACTGGTGTGGCCACAAAATACTTGTTTTCCTCGTGTTGCTGCTTAAATTTAGCAAGCAATGTACGATATGTGGCATGTGGAAAACTGTAAGAGCAAAGAATAAGTTACTTCTTAATAATATTAGACTGTACATCGTATTGCCTTTAAATGGTACATGGAAGTGGACAGTATATAAAGCTTATCATACTTCCCAGCAGAACAATATGAAAAAGCCATGGTGAGAGATGGCCTTTCTATAAAAAACAAATATATACAGTTTATCATAAGGGTTAAGCTTCTATTAATTTCTTTTTAAATGGTCACTAAAATGAAAGTGATCTAACAAGAATAAGTATTATCATTTACAAGCATTTTTATGAGCCATGGCAGACAGGGCATTTTCTGATAGTTTCCTCATTTTCCTCAGGAAAAGAAAAAGAGAGAAACATGGAGAAATATGACTATTGCGGCACAACGGAAATATTTTGCTCAAAATACAGATATCTACCTACTGAGGTGGTAATCACCTGCATATGACACTATTACAGTTATTCTTACACATTTTCTCAGAGATTACTTTTGGCATTTTTTCAAAAACTGCCAGCAAGAAAAAACATAGCATGCCATGAGCCATTATAATAAAATTTTTCATTAAATGATTAGGCAGTGGAATAGAGGCTATAGAAGTTACTGCACTACTACCAAGCTTTTGGAAACCCAATCAGCAGAGCAAAAATGTGTACAATAGATTTAATTGTAAAATAAAATGTTGCTTATATTACTGTAAACATACTAGCAGCTTTATCATATGGGCGTTGGCACACAATGTGGTTTATCCACTGCTATCAAGCAGAAAACAACTTGGAGCAGTGGTGCACATGGAATAATGAAACAACAGCAGCACACAGCAGTCACTCAGAAAAAAAATAAGGTACAGTGACGGCCCATTTGTTCCTCTCTTTATATAGGACCTACTTGCTCTCCTCATCCAATAAGTAGAAGAGTCCAGTTGGTTTCTTGCTGATGAGCTGGATGCAGCCCACATTATCTGTGTAATCTATATTGTGCCAAGTAATTCCTTCACCCTGATACTCTTCCTGTTGGAAAAGAAAGGACACAAGTAAAAGGCTTTGGAAAACAACATTTTTTTTGCAGTAGTATAGCACTCTGAAGGCGTTATATAATTTAGCATTTCAACCAGTGACATCAGACATGCCCGACTGACAAATACTACTGAACCACAGTTGTAATAAGATGCAACTCTGAGCTGACTATGTGTGCCTCACAGAGTGGAAAGAGGTCATTTCTGTAATGTGTAATTTGAATAATCACAGAGGCATCACTATCTCAATATTTCTATTAAATGAAAGAGGGAACAGTTACTAAATATACATTCATATCATGCTTGATTTATAGATGGATATATGAAGGCTTGTAAGCTATGTAACTGACCTTTCGGAAGTATGTAAGAACTTACCACAGTGGTATCAATATAAAAAAAAAACAAAAAAAAAAAATAAAACAAAACACTGAAACAACGGATAAAATGCAATGAATAAAATACACTAAACAAATGCAGATTAGAAAATATATGATACTTCTGAATTAATCCAATGACTGAAATCAGTTTTACGCAAAACTGCCATCTACTGCCTTTGTCTCACTCACCTGCTCTAGTTTGAAAATATGCTGGTTAAAGTAGTACTGAAGTCGCTCATTTGCATAATTAATACAGAATTGTTCAAAACTATTGTTCTCAAAGTCTTCAAATCCAAAAATATCAAGTACTCCAATCGACAAGCACTGAGAACAAGAAAAAAAAGGAAATCATCTTAGATACATATGCAGTACAGCATCTCTCATACACATTTTTATTTTATATACTGTAAAACATGCACACTCTTGTGTGCACAAATGTGCAACAAATCAATCACGTCATAAACTGCAATGGTCAAAAGCTGGAGAGTGAACTCAAGGCACAGGGAACACATTGTGAACTTTTGCAATGAGTTACATATAAAGGCAATACTAAATCGAGTGGTGGTTATTTTAAAGAAATACTTGGAGAGATGGAAAAATTGAATTTATGCAGAGACTCCCTAGGCAGCATAAAAAATGCAACAGAAACTGATTTTAAGGTGGAAAAAGAAATTTAAAAAAAGCTAGTGCTTTCTGTAAACATATTTCTTTCTCACGCACAATTCAATAAAGTTTTAAGGTAGCTGTGTGAAAGGTTACATTCCCCTTTTCTTACTGCATGTTCTCTGCATCTGATATCCCAAATCAACTGAATGAATTTAAAGTTATTAATTAAAAATGCTAAACTTCTACATCCGTGTACCCAATGTAAAAAAATCAGCACACATAAATTAATGGCACTGTTTTGCCCTTTAAAAAAGGGATTTTCTAAACACCTTAAGCAGTGCTGGTAATACAAGGACAGCTGTTACTGTATTTACATGTGCATCTAAAGTGATGTGCTATACAAACAGTACTGTAATAGTGGCAGAATGTGCAATCAGTAAGCAAGCAAATCTAACAAATGCTTCCCTCACGCAGAAGCTTTGGCTCCTTGACATACCCACAAACCTCATGACACATTCAAACAGGTTCGTTGTCTTCTTTAAAAGTTTCTGAAAACGCAGCAGGCAGCAACATTAAACAAACCACAGCACTAAAAAAATAGCTTCAGTTTTAAAAATGTTAGAATAATGTCACACATGGCATTCTCCCCAATGGAGGCAGAGAAAATGTTATATCTGCCCACGACAGTGTTAGTAAAGTGGATCTGAAAAACTGGGTTTGGTGGCATTGCAATCAGACATTCAGGGGAAGATGTATTAAGGGTCAAATTGAAAATTCAAGTTTTTTAATTTTTTACGGTCAAAACTGTCAAATTTGACTAGGTAATTATCCAAACTCGATTAGATTTTTTAAAAAAAATTTGAATTCCATTTTCGAGATTTACCAAACTCTGGCCCTTAAAGAATTCAAATTCTATTCGGCACCTAAAACCTGCCAAATTACTGCATAAGTCAATGGGAGAAGTCTGGTGACCAATTTGAAGATGTTTGTAGCCTACCAGACAACAGTTTTTTCCCGAGAAAAAAATTATTTGATTTGCATTTTCGGGTCGATAAAATTAGTCTGAGTTTTAGAAAACCGATTATATTTTTATTATTATCAAATAATCCCCCCCCAGCCGAATTTCGAATATATTTGAAGTTGAGAGTTTAAAAAAAAAACTCACATGAATTTTGAAATTCGATCCTTGATAAATGTGCCTCTCAGTTTTAGCAGTAATTTTTTTTCATCACTGTTAAATACACCACTATGACACAGGCCATATAGTCTGGAAAAAAAAGACACTTGTCCAAAAAAATGTAGCCGCGCAACAAATTTTTTTTTGACGCCCATAGACTTAAATGGGCATCAGCGGTGAATTTTTGGCGAAACTAAACGGGTCAAATTCGCCCATCCCTACTTACAAGAAAATAATTTGTAGTGTAATTAACTAACCTTAAATTATCTAGCTAGTTGGCAAATTTTTAGAAAGCAAGAAAAATGTAAAGCAGTAAATAAAATACTGTGTACAACTCAGAATGGATGAAGAATAATGGAACTGTAAGCTCTACATGTCAGGGACCTTTCTTCTGCTGTGTCTCTTATCAAATGTCACTTAATCAACATATTTTATTTATTATAATGCTTGTCCTTCCTGGATTTTTACAATGCAGTGTATCCAAGTGGCACTGATTAAGGTTATACAATACATACATTTATAATTGCACAGCATCTAATTAACCGTGTTTACTTACATTTACAGATTCCTCTACATCCTTTTTATTGAGCAGAGCATGGTTAATTCGCAGAACTATCCAATCAAACAAGGCACTGTAAAGGGATTTTGCCATCGAGTCTCGTGCAGTGATAGCCTGCAAGAAGAAGAGTAACATTAACATTCTGCAATACCATAAATAACTATTTCCCATTTTTCATATAACCTACAAACCAGGTTGTGTTTGTAGGAAAGGGCTCACCTCATTGAGGCTGTATGGTAATATTAACTTCTCATTTACAGTAACAGTTTTTCGTTTGGTAAGTGCTTCCACCAGCATCTCTCTTTTAACCTGTTGGTTGTAAACAAAACACAAACTGTGTCAGTGAACCATAAAAAATAATGAAACTCCTCATATATTCAGATATAACTAGATTTTTTATATATATATATATTTCAAAGAGTAGATGAACAAACGTGTTTCTCGTATTCTTTAATTTTACCTGCATTTGTTTTATACCCGATATTTTCGAATGTGAGAGGTGTTTTGTTATACAATTCTGTCTGCCTTACAGCTAATCTAACATATTATGTTTGCCATTAAACCAGTTCCTATGTTGTCTACTGTTGCCACTGGTAATATGGGGGGAGAATTCCCCACTGTACAAGGCTTTAAACAACATACTGAAATGTTATACTGAAATCCCTTTCAGGCACAGCCCACCCTTGTTACTTCTACACGGTCTTTGTATGTTCTACATCCCTGAGTGGATTTTTTTTGGGTGCTCCCAAGCACTACAGTTAAACTTTAGAAACCTTATGTTAGGTATAAGGCCTATTTCTGCTAAAGCTTGCCTGAAGGTACACCATTGAACCTAATGCAAAAGTGTACCGAGAACCAGGTAGCTAATATTTGATCTGTTTGGTATCTTTAACAGAAGGACTTCCTTAGGGACTGCTAAATTAATTTAGAAACAGCGGTTTAAGTTACGCCAGATTTTTTTTTGGGACACCAAAAAGTATTCTATCAGAAACGGTCTTAAAGAACTTTTGTTAAAAAGTGAAGATCCTTTTCCAATAGGTATATGGCATAAAGGATTTCAACAAAATGTATATAGAGAGCTATAAAATAATCAGCATGATTGACCATATAAACCACTGTAGGTAAAGAAAAAAAAAAAGCTAAACCATTCAGCTTGGTTCTCATCACTGTACATCCTATGTGTCATTGTTAACTGAATGCTGTAGCAGAATACAAAGAAGTGACAAGGCAGTCAAGGCAAACAGCTATACTACTTAAATGCTAAACTTGATTCATAAGCTAGGTTACAAATGGAAGTCTTTCAGAAGGTGGAAGAAGGCTCCAAACATGGGTTAAGGAATAAGGAATAAAAATTCAGAACTGATTGCTATCAAACTAAAGATTTTTTTAAAATATGCCAAAAAAACCTCACAAACATAGAGAACAGATGGACACATTTACATTTTTTGTATATAACAACCTATAATAGTCCACGGTGCAAGTATTGTTTTGTTGAGACAGAAAAACATTTATATGTTCATGTTCAGATTATTATGGTAACCAACTCTCCAAAACTAAAGACCCTCATTTTGGGGAGATCATTGCCAATACAATAGCTGAACAGCAGTCATACTTACAACAGGCTTTACTCAATTCCACAATATTTTGTAACATAAACTTGCCAAAAACAGGCACGGTGGGGAAAACAAAAAAAAAAACACCTGCACCATGAATCTCAGATGAGGATGAATGCATTTACCCATATATACTTGAGGGGAAAAAATCTACCTGAAGCAGCTGAGATAGTGTGTCTAAAACCTCTGGAGGCCCGACATCCAAACCCTCATCCCTCCCAGAAGACATTTTCTTGTAGGTCACATTTCCCAGGTAAAGAATTGCTGATAGCACTGAGAAAATTCTGCACAGAGAGAACAATAAAATACAGATTGGATAGGCAGCAGCAACAAGATAATGTGATATGCTTTCAAAGAATAAAAGCAGTGCACGCAGAGAACCTTACTTTTCTGATTATTTACATTTATACATATATGCAAAAGTTTTACACAAAGCTTTTCACTTTCTAATTAAACAGATGAAAAACAGTTTGCCATCACCTCCTCCCATTCAATTGATGGTGTTTCACATTCAGGGCAATGCTTACAATTGCTGTGGGAATCAGAATACAAAATCTTTGACAGTAGGAGAGCTGCTCTATAGTTTTTATGAAGAATGCTTCAGTCAGCATAATCAAAAAAGAAGCTATGACTTACAGTATATGAATAATTGCAAGCATGCAGAAAAGAAATGTTTGCATACAATAAACTATACTGTAATAATATAACCTCAGTGCATAGGATTCTACAAAAGGCAATCCCTCTATTTTGAAATTAAGTAAACCTAAACCTAAGTTTTACTACAACTTTTCTGTGCATCTGAAAGAAGCATTAAAAACATAAATTGGTCAAATAGTAAATTTTATGTTAACAGCTTAATTCCTCCTTTTGCTGTGAACAAGAATAACTAAATATTACATTAAACCCACAGCTTATTTAAAAAAAATGTTCATCTTTGGAAACTGTCTAGCAGCATATGCTAAACATACAAAGACTCTATCTGCAGTGTACTTCCAGAAAGTGTCCCCCAGACTTCTCCTTAGATCATGTGTTTCACCCAAAATTGCACAGAGGACAGGCCTAAAGGTGGCCATACACGGGCTGATAAAAGCTGCCAACAGACCAAGTCGGCACCTTATTGTCCCGTCGGATCGTGGCCGCATCTATTCTATGCGGTCCCGCAATCCGACCGTCCGTTACCCATTGTTAGGATCTGATCGTTGGGCGCTAGGGCCCACGATCGGATCAGCACCAATATTGCCCACCTCAAGGTGGTCATATAGGGGAGAGATCCGCTCGTTTGGCGCCAAACGAGCGGATCTCTCCGTGTATGGCCACCTTAACGGACACACCTACAGTAATTGCACAAAATGCAATCATCCAGACAGTTATCTGGAACATACCCTATGGACATCTACTGCCTTAAACACCATCCAGCACAAAGTTCTATTGCAAATTGTTAACCTATGTAACAATTATATATAATACTAGGACTATACCCAAAACCCATTGATAACACCATCAGCATTAGATTACCATTAACATTAGTTAACATTAGATTAGCAGAACTCTTTGTTCTTAAAGCAGTCAAGAGCATCTTGGAATTCTGGACTTATACAAAATCACCCTCAAAACAAATATGGGAATGCAAACTGTTGTATACTGTACAATGCAATTACACTAGAGCCTGGCACTACAAGACAAGGAAACTAAAGGTTGCCTATTTTATGATGTCTGAAATGTTCTAGACACACAGGAGCATCAGAAATAATATAGATTTCTAGCTTCCTTTCTACACACCAAATAGTGAGCAGAAGCTTCCCCTCTTGGGAAACTTACTCATCAATCAACGGATCAAATGTGAACATAATGATCTTCCCTCATGCTCCACTTCTACTAGTAAAAATGATCTGGGTTACTTAATTTTCTGGGTTACCCTCGCCTACAATCTACCTTCTTATTCTCTCTTTCGTTTCTTTCTCTTTCCCTTTAAATTTATTATACTTAGTTTGTTTTTGACATGTTGCCACATACTATATCTGAAACAATGCAAATAACCGAAACGGCTTCGGTATCACAAAAGAATGTCTATGCTTGGAAAACTGTATTAATAATATTGCATGTGTTCTTGCTCAGCTCAAATGTCAGTATGTCGACGGTCCTGTTTTTGCTCTACCTATTTGAAATATATTTCATGTTTATATCATATCAAGCTTTATGTCACTCAAACAGCTGCAAAGAGGGTCACAGAGTTGTACAATCACCATATTAAAACAAAAATCATAATCTTAATTAGTTCAGTATGTAACAGTCACGTTCCTTTAGGGGTATTAATGGGTATTCATTTTTTCAGAAAAGGATTTGAATGAAGTAGAAAAGGCAAAAATTTGGTCAAATCCTGAACTGAATCCTGGATTCCAATAAACCCAGTGATTTTACTGGTTGAAAGTTAATGGTTTTTCAGATACTTACTGTTTCTTTGTGGCTGGGAGAAACCCTACCATCTCCATTGCTTGCTTCAGTCTTTCAAAATCATGTCGCAAATCCTCCCCTTCCTCCACCTTAAAGTTGTTCTAATAGTTAAAAAAAAAGATAAATATTTGCCTTTATTTTATGGGAAAGGTATTTTACATCAGTCATTATTTTATATTAGTAACTCGCAAAGTTCCTTTTAAAAAATATTATACTTGTATATTATATTTTTTGGATTAACAATGAAATCACCTGACAAATGTACATATACCCTGAAAAGCACTTGTTGGTTGACTGCAATGTTACTTTTTGAGGGACTGTTTAAGCACTAACACCACATTTTCTGGCCTATATAAGAATGCAACACTCGTAGTACCCGAAATAGACTTGCGTGCCATAAACTAGGGATGCACCGAATCCACTATTTTGGATTCGGCCGAACCCCCGAATCCTTTACGAAAGATTCGACCCAATACTGAACTGAATCCGAATCCTAATTTGAATATTTGGCCGAATCCTGGATTCGGTGCATCCCTAGTTTTGTTTAATCCACCGCACTCCCACCGTTTAATGCAATCGTGGTGCTGGTCATCCGTCGACCCGGCAAGGCCCCTCACCAACAGCAATCTCTATTAAGGATCTGCACACACGCTATTTATATGCAGTATGTTCAAATTTATTTAAAAAACACCACTGTATCAAATCAAATGATACAGTGGTGTTTTTGAAATAAATTTGAACATACTGCATATAAATAGCGTGTGTGTTGGATCCTTAATCGAGATTCCGTGCATCCCTACCATAAACCTTTAAATATTTGGGGGGCCCAGATACATATTAAGCAACAAGCACACATCTGATGGATGTCATTTTATAACAGTATCACAACTATTCAGTTTAATACAGCACACATATGTCTTTAAGCATTATACTGAAGTTAAAAATGTTCTTGGAATTAAGAAAATACTTTTATTAAAGAGGTACTTAAACACCTACAGCAGGCATGTCCAAAGTCAGGCCCGGGGGCCAATTGCGGCCCATTTTCAAATTTACACTGGCCCTCAGCCTCCATTATTATGAAATTAATAAGAATGCGGCCCGTCAGCACAGTGTGATCAGAAATCGCGTAGCCATAGCAGTAATATTTAGGCACATTAGTGAAATGATCTGCCACTTGGTCTATACTGCTGCCTGTGTGCTGAAGGTGTTAGCAATAGACACATACTGGCATGTAGTGACACTCCGCTTTCACATACTTCTTTAGGTCTGAAGGTGTCAATAGATGTTCTGACGTGCCAGTACAGTGAACTAAAGACGTACAGTATGTGAGAGCGGTGCGTCTCTACGTGCTAGTATGTCTATTGCTAACACCTTCAGCACACAAGCAGCAGTATAGACCAAGTGGCAGATCGTTTCACTAATGTGGCCAAATATTACGGCTACGCGATTCCTTGTTTAAATGAGTTAAATGATGTTAATGGTTCAAAGAATGTCAGGCTGAATGGTCGGCCCCCACACATTTTCACCTCACCAAATCTGGCCCTCGTTGCAAAAAGTTTGGACACCCCTGACCTACAGTATATGTTTCTACAAAATGTTACACTGTAACTTTTATTCTTTCACTACAGAGCATCTATTATTACCTGGTTGAGGTAGAAATAGTCTTCAGGTTGCTTGAGATTGAACTCTTTCCTCTCCTCCTCAGAAGCACCCAGAAGAAGGTAATAAAAAACATGATAATTCCTGGGGAGGAATAAAAAAATCAGTTCAGAGACATGCTGGAACAGAAATAAGGTAAGGGACAAGTAGAAGTGTAGTCAGCGAGTGCAAGGCAGTTGGCATTTTCATTAAATTAAAAAAAGACACTAACCAAGTAACAGCACCAAAACGCTGTTCATACTATATACACGTATGTATTTGTAAAGACATAAATTCTGAAGATAAATTTCAAAGTTCAAATTTGTAGCAGATGGGGACTCAATAATAGGCCATTATGCACACATACAAATTGTGGCAACATTTTTGAGCACACAGAAAAATTATGTATGCACCCATAGTTTAAGAAGTACCATCACTGTATCAGATAACAAATATTATTAATTGATGTGACTGTATGATGGACTATTCACTAATTGCTCACAGCCACCCTGCAGTACACACTTTGCACAAACTCAAACAGCAAACAAAATAAAATGTTTGCTGTCAAAGATTGTTTGTTCTTACTTGATTTATTTACATACAGCCTAATGCACACGAACTTCAAAATATAATGCTATTGGGGGGAAAATAGTTCTATGATCATATAAATTGATATGCAGGATATATTTTGCATGTATATTCAGGGATCATTTCTCAGTTTATTCAACCTAGTGATGCTTCTGCCACAACAGTCTGAATGTCCAATAGCCCTTTAAAGGAGAACTAAACCCCCCAACAATAAAAACCCCTACCCAATACCCTAAATAGTCCCCCCTCCCTGCTCCCCCCATAGGTGATTGCCCCTGAAAGTGTCCCCAATTCATTACTCATGTATAGATGCAGAGTAAGCGCCGTGGAGCTCCTGGGCGCCATCTTTCGGCTCTTCTGTATTATTCAGGTCTTCTTCCCTTTCGGCAGTTTCTGGAACTTTTGGCGCATGCCCAGTTGCTACAAACCAGAAGACTACTCCAACTGAGCATGCGCTAATACAGTGTTCACTTGCTGAAGAATACCGAAGAGAAAGAAGATGGCACCCATGAGCTCTGCTGAGCTTACTTTGCACCTATACGCGAGTAATAAAATAGGGACACTTTCAGGGGTAATCGCCTATGGGGGGGGGAAGCAGGGAGGGTGGACTATGTAAGGGTAGTGGTTTTTATTATTGGGAGGTTTAGTTCTCCTCTAAACCCCTCTATAATGAACTTTTCAATATCTCAAAGTTTTGACGGGCACAATTTGTAACAGAACTTTAACTGCTACTGTTACTTGTGAAATGAAAATCATCTAAGGTAAGCAACTGTGTTTTGATTGCAGCCACAAGGCTCACTTCTGTATTTCCAAAGGATTTCTACCTGGGGTACCATGTTTTCAGAGGTGAGCCCTGGCATTTTAACCTTGTCAAGTCTGAATTTGTCAATTTTGAACATAAAGCTTTATCAAGCATGGGCATTTCCCTGTACTATTCCGAAATAAGCAAATATTCTTCAAATTTGAATGTTTCTATTGCTACTGATTTAGCAGGTGGTCATCTGTGGTCTTCACCTTTCATTATTTTCCTGAGATACAAGCCGAGATTTTTCGAGAAGGTACTTTTCCACAACAGCCCTAGGAAAGAAATAGTAGAAGTGAATTATATGTCATCTCCCTTGAATACTATCACAAAACAGAAAACAAAATTGCCCTCTTGTTAAAGGGATACTGTCATGGGAAAAAAATTTTTTTTTTAAATGAATCAGTTAATAGTGCTGCTCCAGCAGAATTCTGCACTGAATTCCATTTCTCAAAAAAGCAAACAGATTTTTTTATATTCAATTTTGAAATCTGACATGGGGCTAGACATATTGTCAATTTCCCAGCTGCCCCAAGTCATGCGACTTGTGCTATGATAAACTTCAATCACTCTTTACTGCTGTACTGCAAGTTGGAGTGATATCACCCCCTCCCTTTTCCCCCCCAGCAGCCAAACAACAGAACAATGGGAAGGTAACCAGATAACAGCTCCTTAACACAAGATAACAGCTGCCTGGTAGATCTAAGAGCAGCACTCAATAGTAAAAACCCATGTCCCACTGAGACTCCTTCAGTTACATTTAGAAGGAAAAACAGCAGCCTGCCAGAAAGCATTTCTCTCCTAAAGTGCAGGCACAAGTCACATGACCAGGGGCAGCTGGAAAATTGACAAAATGTCTAGCACCATGTCAGATTTCAAAATTGAATATAAAAAAAATCTGTTTGTTCTTTTGAGAAATGGATTTCAGTGCAGAATTCTGACTGATGCGTTTTGAAAAAAACATGTTTTCCGATGACAGGATCCCTTTAATATATATTATCAGCAACTGAAGACTTTTATATACTACATAATACATCTGCGTAAAAGCAAAAGTTAACTCGAACACTGCTCATACTAGAGCTCAGTTACCTATTGTGGAAAGTGTTGCTTTTTCAATGTGTAACAATATATAACTATAATTTTGTCTAATAAATATACTGGTAGATTAGATGAAAAAGACTAATAGTTAGGCACTTACCCCCGTACAATGCCACTCTCCAGATAATTCACTTGAATGAATTTTCCAAAACGGCTGGAGTTGTTGTTATGTGCAGTTTTGGCATTTCCAAAGGCCTGGAATAGAATGGATGCAAACGGAAAATTTTTCTTTTTTTTTTTTTAAACAATATGGCTCAAAACCATTTAAGGGCAGACTTAATACAAAAAATTATGGAATAATTTGCCACACATCGCCAGGCACTGCCGTTTAAAAATGGTGTTACTTTTTAAGCACTTTTTGTTTTAGCAACTTCTGCTGGAACAAAAGTCTGAAGCAGTGTAAAATAACACAGCAAATCTGGCGTTCTCATGGCATAAAATAAAACACACCTTGATAAATTCTCCATTTATTTTACACAACTTTTTTCAGCTAATTTTGTTTTACACAGCATAATAAATAGGCCCCTAAGTTTTTTTATATGATTGCGCAAAGTAACATTAAACAGTAAAGCAGTTTTCTATTGAGGCCTTCCTTTTAGTGCTGTGGTATATATTTATTTAGTAAAATCTCACCAGGATTTCTGGTGTTAGGGCAGTGACACAACAGGAGATTAATCGCTAGCGAGTAATAGATGCTTCTCTGAGCAACTAATCTAACAGGCGGGAGGTGCATAACCTTGAGCAAAAATTTTGGTAGCCCTGTATGGCCTATTCCTTGGCCACTTCCTGTAACTTTCTGCTGGCAGCTAAATGGTGAGAATCACAGATCAGGACAGATAGTGGCAAACAGGTTCAGCCAGAAGGTAACACTGTTTTTTTATTTTCACACATAAGCACAGTAGCCATTTATATGATCCTTGAATTCAGTATTTACTGTACTATCAGCTTTTCTTCTCTGTGTTCTCTGAGCTACAGTTGCACAGTGGAGGCACTTAATATACCCAAATTTCACATGTGAAAAAGCCGAATAATGAAAATGCAGGGCAACTGCCAGCCAGCAAGCTATCTTAGAATGTAATTGACTATATCTTGCTAAAAATTTGCTTCAAAGGTAAACTATTACTAAACTATGAAGAAAAGTGAGCAATGCAAAAAAGAAAATCAGAAAATGTGTGAACAAAGATATATTTGATATTGTCTGTTTTTCTGCTGCTCTTTCTATACACTAAAATTTTTTGAATCTCTGACTTTCACCTGCTGATAATATTATTGCATACAGTAGTAGAACATTGTCTTATGTCAAGTGTGGCATTTTTACAATGCAAGAATATCTGAGAAAGCTTGGCAGGACTGCAGCTACATGGCCATGAGATACCAGAAACACTAACTAGTGCACACTGTAAACACTGTATTCCCTCTAAATATGTATTTGTTGATGGATGTGGCATTTGTCTAATTGTAGACACTAGCCATCAATTGACACTGATCAGAATAAGCAATAGGTGGCATCACATGTACACAGAATTAGATCTAGTGACTGGTAACAAACTCACTCTGGGTGGTGTGGAGCTAATGGGCAATGAAAAGATTTAGACAGACTGGGTGATAATATACTGCAAATTACTGAAAAAGTATTCACTCATTTTTCATAAAGGTACTTCCCCCATAAAGTTACATAAAGGTACTCCACCATAATGTTTTCCACGACTTTAATAGCAGTCTCAAATTAGTGGGGCCAAACCTAACATTTAAAAACATCTTTGAAGTACTGAAATAAATGTTGCTCACATTACAGATATATTTATCTTAAAATGTTAATTTTTATGGAGCCCCCACTTCCTCTCTAGCCAATTTCTAAACCTAGAGTGCTGGCTGCTCAGGGTGCAGATGAACAATCAACATAGTGGGAGATAATGGCTGCTTCACAGAACTGATTCTCTGGCATAAATCCCATTTTACCAGAAGCATATTGTTAGACAAGTGGGGTAGACATTTAAACATTTAGGTATTTCTGCTATTGTACATAACGTTTAAGTCTTTCTCAACCCATTGCTCCCTCTTTGGCTCATGCATGCTTTTGCAAGATTTAAAGGAGGCCCGTAAAAATGGCTTCAGCAGTCTGATGACTTAAATCTCCTGAATTAAAAGCCCAGCAATTGGCCAATTAAAGGACATTTAAAGCCTATATTTTCCTAGCATGTATATACATTGGGCATATCTTTCCCATCAAAGCCACCCCTTTGTACTGCATATACCCCCTCCATTTGCTAGCGCCATCACATTTTCCTAAAACAAACAGCAGCTTTCACCTGGCAGCCATTTTCCCTCTCACACATCATTAGTAACATTGACATCTGCAAACAGGACATGTATACTGTAAAGTTCATGCAATGCAGGTTTACAAAGGCACAAAATACTTTGATAAAAAGTTCTGCTGGGGTTGAGCACTGTAATGGTTAAGCTAAGCTCAGAGGTAGTTAGGAGAAAACAACAGGGACAGCTAGAGTTGCTAAGGGAACCAGTAATGCTATCTCTTCATTGGCTGTTGGACTGGAGAGTAGTAATCTGAGAAGAACTGAGCATGCTCATAAGCCAACAGCCAAAGTAAATTACTGAGAGAGTGGGCAGAGTGAGTTAGAGGAGTAGAAGGAATTCTAAGTGATTAGGGGGATGCTGCAGCCTTACGGTTAACTTTTTAAAAACCAGAGTGGCAGAAATCTAAAGATTTCAAATAAGCTGTTCACTGACTACATTTCTGTGGGGAGGGTTTACATGTCCTTTAAAGTAGGAAACTGCAAAAAACATTTGTGAAACATAAAATTATGAACTTATAAGGACCTTTCAATCAAGTTCTGCTTGGGATTCCAAGGACAAATCCCTGACCATTTTCTTAGGCACAAAACTATGCATATGTCTTCAAACTGATCAAAGTATGTTTTAAAAAATGCAGTTTTAGAATATTTTTATTGTGCTACTATCCTATTATTAAAGCCTGTCACACATGCAGAGATTAAAGAGTTTGACTCAGCAGCTCAGCCTCTGGATTCCTAAAGCTGACCTCCCAAAAACACATTATTCACATGCATAGGTTTTAAACTGCATGGGCCTGGTCAATACAATTTACTTTTGTTCAGGACAAGCAAGCAATCCAATAAAATAGTAATGACTGAAGAAGACACAAATGGTCCTCTATTAAGAGCCTAGGCAGAAGTGCAAGAGTGTTAAGGGATGCAGGCAGGGGTCAATTGTGCATCTGCCCTAACTTGTGCGTCTGAATGATGGGCAATTTAGGGGACGGGACTGGGATACACCCATTGTGAGGTCAGTTTAACATAAGCAGCCAATTAAAATGTTAATTAAAAGGAGGGTTCATCTTATAAGTAACATTCAGTATTCTACTGGGACACTGGCTCTTGGAGTTGCAGTTTAAAAACAGCTGGAGACCTAATGGTAAAAATAAACTGATGTAGTAATTACATGTACTGTTTAGGAGATGGTCCGAAGTTTTTTTTTTCTGTGAAATCATCTGTCTGGTATGTAATAGACTCATCCAAAATAACTTAAGACACCCAAAAGGAGGGGAAGTAACACTGCCCTATACCTCAAAACACTGCAACTACAGTTGCTTCAGATATTACTTAAAGGATATGAATTTAAAACTTATGAAATACTGGGGGAACATTTTTTTCTTAACTTCTACATGCAATGTGAATAATGGTGCTCATCACAAACATGAGCCACTAATTCCCATAAAATCATGACTGTTAGGTTATGTGTATGTATATTTGTATTTCTATAGTGCTACTTATGTACGCAGTGCTGTACAGCAGATGTGTCTCATGCCCAGGGATTATTATCTATAATTTATCTGCTCTCTTAAAGGGGTTGTTCACCTTCCAAACCATTGATTATATTCAGGTGTTAGTATATCACAAATAAAAACAAATGTTTTCTGTTGCTTTCTAAATTTTTATTTTTTACTGTTTTTTTTTTCTATAAATTGAAGTACCTGCATAAAGTGATTCTCTGTTCAAAAAAAAAATCATTTCAAGGCATCTATTATAAAGTGATGGGCCCTGCTACTTGAAGACTCTCCGATTTCCACAGTGGGTGGTGAAATGATATTCTGGAAAACAGGGACCTATCTCTTCAGAGCCAAACCAAACAGTGGTTTATCGGCCATACACGGGCCGATAAAAGCTGCCGACAGACTGTGTCGGCAGCTTATTGGCCCGTGTATGGGGGCCCCCGACGGGCTTCCCCGATCGAGATCTGGCCGAAAGTCGGCCAGATCTCGATCGGATGGGACAGAAAATCCCGTCGGATCGCGGCCGCATCTGTTCGTTGATGCGGTCCCGCGATCCGACTGCCCGTTTGCCGAATGCTAGGATCCGATCGTTGGGCCCTAGGGCCCACGATCGGATCTGCCCGATATTGCCCACCTCAAGGTGGGCATATCGGAGGGAGATCCGCTCGTTTGGCGACATCGCCAAACGAGCGGATCTATCCATGTATGGCCACCTTTATAGGGAATGGATGATTGACTCTGTGGGGTGCTTGGGGACTGGTCCCTGGAGACTATAATGTCATTTCAATCTATGGATTTAGGTATATCAATTATTATATTTATGTTTGAAAGCTTGGAATGTTTATGCACATTTTCTAGTCCAACTGAATGAGCTCATGTCAAAAAAAGGGTGGTATATTTTCCTTTTAAATAGAAAGAGGTTTTACAATAGGAAGGAAATCTGCAGAATAGTGTGATTAGGCAGGTTCTTATCAGTCACAACATACTTTCTTTTAAAGGGAAGTTATGCTCACAAGAAAAACTCTGGCTTTTTTATTGGAAAAATGGCTGCCCAGTCAGCAAGATGACATACTGTTACCCGTTGTCTTGTACCACAAACAAAACATTATCAAAGAGAATAAACAACGTGAAAAAACTGTATGTACTTTTATGTAACATTGCCAAATAAAATTTCCATTTCTCTTTAGATAATCCATTAGCAATGTGGTGAGACCAGGATGACAATAGTTTGTGGCCCTCATGATTCAGAGCATCTGGGAAAGAACAGACATGGCAGGCAAATTATATTTTTGCAGTAATAAATACAGGCACTCCTATTTATTTTCTTATAAATCTTATTTCATCTAAAAAAAAAATAATTTTCAAAGATGCAATTAAACCGTTTCACATACAGACTATCTAAACAGAATGCTCCTAGTCATATTGTGGCCGAATTTAAAAATTTGGCACCCCTAGGCCATTTGTCTGCTCGCACCCCCAACCTGCACTTAGCCGGAGCTGCTTGCACTAACTTCCCAACCACTGCAGCACGCCACCCATCCGCCACCCCCTCAAATATGCTCCAATCTTCTTTACTGCGCTCTTCTTCACCAGGTACTGGGCAGTTGCAGCCCACAAACCTCTGCTGCCCTAGGCCTACCCACAAATCCGGGCCCAATTGTATCCATGCCAATAGTGAACTACGCATGAATAGAAAACTTTGTGTGTGCTCCACAAAACTTTGTATACTAGTGTCATAACTTTAGCTTAGGCTAATGATGCACCAGGCAGGTATGGTGGAGAAAAAAAATATAATAGTCCAAGCAAACTTTACTGAACAAAAACCTGGTCATCCCATCATGTAAATCCCATCGATCTCTAAGCTGATCAAGAAGACAATCTGGCTAATGCAAGCGAGTTTAAGAAACTTAAGGGCACTCGTATTAGAGTGCTTAAAGATAGTTGCCATTTTTGGAATGCTAGGTCCTAACATAATATTGTTTACTGTGAAAAATTGGCAAAAGACCCCTAAAGAATAGAAAAAAATATTCCAGGTCAAACTTACAAAGCAATGTAGCGCTAATGCAAAGAGAAATTACGCTAAATTCCTTGTCAGTTCTAGAAAATACATTTGTTTCTAAAGAAAGTGCATACTAGGGATGCACCGAATCTAGGATTCGGCCGAGATTCTGCCTTTTTCAGCAGGATTCGGCTTCGGCCGAATCGAATCCTAATTTGCATATGTAAATTAGGAGTGGGAAGGGAAATCACGTGACTTTTTGTCACAAAACAAGGAAGTAAAAAACATTTCCCCCACCTTTTCCTTTCCCATCCCCAATTTGCATATGCAAATTAGGATTCAGCTCAGTTTTCTTCCAAATCTTTCATGAAGGATTCTGGGCTGAATTCCAAAAAGTGGATTTGGTGCATCCCTAGTGCATACTAGTGTATATTTTTAATTTTTTGTCAATAAGTGTGTGTATTACAATCTTACAGGGTCAGGAGCAATATATCCCCAATCAGAATAATGGGTGCAAACTAATGAGGAGGGTTGTGGGAAAATTTCTGCCTGACACCCATTCAGAACCCATTGAAAAACTGATACACCAGCCCAAACCCACCCAATTTGAGGGCTTTTGGGCTGGCTGGAACTCATTTAGACCTTGTCACACAGGGCAGTATAAGATAAGACACTAAAAATTTACAGGGACTGTGGCTTACCCCCAAAATAGGCTGTTTATGCCCCTCTGGGGCTGTAATGCAGTATCTTTAAGCTTAATGCCACACAGGGCTGATTCTTGGCCTGTTGAAAACGGCAGGCTGAGAATTAGCCCTTACACCGGCATCAGCCTTCATCCTAGCCTGCATCTGGAAACACAAGTATGCATTTTGGCTCTGAAATGTGTCTGTATTTTGACTGCACCCAGTCCATGGCAGTGGATCCGGGTGCAGGCAAAGAAGAAAGCTATGTCTGCATAGGGGCTGATTCTTGGCTTGCACTTTTCTGCAGACCTAGATTCAGCCTTGTGTTGCATTATCCTAACATAATAGTAATCTTTCACAGGATATCAGACTGTCTATACTGGACACTTATTTCAAGGAAGTAGATTCAAATGGATTTTAACCTGTACAGAGTAACATATGACACTTAAAATATTAACTGACACAATGATCAGGAGCTTTTGATTTGCTTGCACACAGTTATTGAAGTGCTTCTGCATTTATCCAACGTGGAAGGCACACAGGCTATTTTTGCTGAAATTGCCTGGTTGTGGTTTTGCAAGCTGTAATTGGGATAAAAAGAAGGAAAGCTACTGAGAAGCTGTAATCAAAGGGTGTGTCAGATCTAGCATGTTGTGGGTAAAAGAAATGAGAAAGGGGGAGAGAAAACGACAGCAGAGAGAAGGGGGCAGAGAAAACAGGATGATGAGTAAGAAAAAGGGGGGAAACAATTGGCAGACCTGCAATACTTCCTGACATTCTTGCACTATTTATTGGGGTAGAAATGATAAATGGTAAGATATGTATATAAGTTATTCAATTACCATTTATTTTCTGTTAGCTTAAGGATGGTGACACATGCTAAGATTCCGGGGAGACTCCAGCGACAAATCTCCTCCTCTTCGGGCGACTAATCTCCCCAAAAAGTCTTCCTGCCGGCTAGAATGTAAACCCCCGGTGGGGTGGCACTCGGAGTGCTTCATTGGAAACTTTAGACGACTTCAGAAAATGAATCGCCATCCGGAAAGGCTTTTCAGGGAGATTAGTCGTCCGAAGAAGAGGAGACTTGTCGCTGGATGACTAATCTCCCCGGAATCTTGCCGTGTGTCACCACCCTTAAAATACCAAAACACATCAATCATCACACTGTTACACTGTTACCCGAACTAAAACATATATTCACTAACCTGGTCTGTAAAAAAAAATAATACAAAATAGCTTCTCTGTTCATACGAGCAACAATTTATCAAACAGAAGATAAAGTAGGCAGGAACACACAGGGAACAATATTTTACAAGAGGTATTATTGTATACTGATATTACAAATATTAGCGTTTGCATCAGCATGGTGGTAAGGTCCTCTCCTGAAGGGTCACCAAAGCCCCTTTAACTATAGTTGTGTTTCTGAAGCAAACATGCCAGTTTTACCAGTGCAGCACAACAGTAAATTATATTTTCATTACTTTAGGACATTTTCATTTTTTGGTGTTACTGTTTCTTTAAAGGATAAGTAAACCTTTGAAATAAGTGAATGTAAAATTGATGAGGGGGCTATTCAAAGCACTTTTGCAATGTACATTCATTATTTATTTATTTTTAATTCCAAAATATTAAAGGTTACATGTACTGTTAATATGAATGCATTTTGTTCCAACAGCACCACCTGCTGCTCATTTTCCCACCAGTCTGACCACCAAGTAGTCAAGGAAGTTGTCAGGAGAAAGAAAGAGGCTGCTCTGATGTTCTTCTGCTTAGGGAAAAAATTAGAAACCTTTCTCACATCTTTCCTAAGCAGAAGAACATCAGAGCAGCCTCTTTCTTTCTCCTGACAACTTCCTTGACTATTTGGTCGTCAGACTGGTGGGAAAATGACCAGCAGGTGGCGCTGTTGGAACAAAATTCATTCATATTAACAGTACATGTAACCTTTAATATTTTGGAATTAAAAATAAATAAATAATGAATGTACATTGCAAAAGTGCTTAGAATAGACCCCTCATCAATTTTACATGCACTTATTTTAAAGGTTTACTTATCCTTTAAAGGACAAGGCCAAGGACGGGGGACAAGGCGACCAGGTAAACCTCAGAGCAATCGGCTCCATTCCAGGAAGAAACTGCCTGCAGAGCCTGAACTGCCATGGGAAGGTACAGTATTGCCAGTTTACTTCCTCCATCTGACAGCTTGTGTTTTGCTTCCATGTGACAGTTCCAATATGGACTGCACATTTGCTACAACTACTGCAACAGTAGCCATCGCGGAAAGTCTTCATTCCCATGTGGTAAGGGTGAAGGTATATGGGAAACCTATTACTGGGATGGTTGATTCAGGTTCTGGGACCACTAATTCTGAAAGAGTTAATTCCCCCAGAGCTCATTAACTACACTTCTACTTTTAATATTGAGTGTACTCATGGAGATGTTAAGAGAAATACCCTACAGCCCAGGCAATCTTAAGGGTTAATGACCAGCCAGTTTACCTTTGTGTGGCAGTTGCACCCTTGTTGCCTACCCATGTGTTACTGAAAAGGGGATTTGCCCTTTTATTCCTCTCTAATTCTTCCACACGAGGAAAATTTGGGCAATATAATCTATGTCTACTGCAGGGCCGGAACTAAGGGTAGGCAGAGTAGGCACGTGCCTGGGTGCAAAGCTGAGGGGGCGCCAGGCACGTAAGTGCTCTGTCTCCTACCACGTGTCTGGTCCCGTCTCTCCCTGACTGCCGCTGGTGTCTTGCGCATAAATGCTCTTCTGCGCATGCGCGCACACATTTCGCGCTGGAGCGGAATTTCGCACATGTGCGCTGGAGCGAAATTTCGTGTATGCGCGCTGGAGCAAAATTTCGCGCATGCGCAGTCGAGCGCGCACGGAGCCGGCGCCGTGGCCCGCCAGGTTGCCTAGGGCGCCTGGCCGGGTTGGCCCGGCTCTGGTCTACTGTATATTGTGAGTGGATTCCTAAGCTCAGTAAGTGACAGCAGCACAGAGCATGTGCAGTGAATCAGCAGAAAAGAAGATGGGGAGCTACTAGAGCATCTTTAAAGACACAGATCTTCCCTGCTAAAGGGCTGTGGTTCCTTGGGTTGGTACAGAAGCCTAAAACATAATGTATAACTTTTCTGCCCTACTTCTTTAGTTAGGCTTTAGTTCTCCTTTAAGATACTTTTGCTGTCCTGACACTTAAAACTCTGTGGGAACCTGTCATAGCCCAGTTTAAATCTGACATGCCCCAAGCAGACGTCGAAATTCTGTGTTTCTAAAATAAAGTGTAGCAACATTGAGCCTACCACAACAGCAGTCACAAAGCCACAATCTCTCTAATTAGCAGGATGTGGAATGTGTGCAACTCGGTATAGGCATATGATTGGGTCAAAAGTTGTTAGGCTTTCCTTCTCCCGAAACATACATTTTTTTTACAAATTCTAGAAGCTCTAGCAATTAATAAGTGGAATACATACATATTGTGTTACAGGAAATGCTCTATTTTATTAATAAAGGTTACCAAACTATGTGTATGTGGAGTGGACAGGCTAAATAATTTTTTTGCCCAGAGAAGCTTAGATTTGATTTGCATATAGAACTATTTTTTTTTAAGCATTATTTAAATACATACAGGTAAACACAATGAGAATAGACATATAATCTGCATAAAATGGAGTTACAACAAGATATAGCAAACTCAATATTAGTCTAAAAATAGTCTAAAACCACTGTAATGTAAGTTTTCAAACCTAGGTCTAAAAACCACATAAAACACCACCACAAGTATTTACACGGTAGTTTTGCAGTGCCTTAATTATGTCTTGAATAGTAGACAATGTCAAGATTAGGAGTTGTCTTTGGGTTGGCATAGCTTGATTGTCAACTCCTAAACTTAAAGGGATACTGTCATGGGGAAAAAATTTTTTTTCAAAATGAATCAGTTAATAGTGCTGCCCCAGCAGAATTCTGCAGTGAAATCCATTTCTCAAAAGAGCAAACAGATTTTTTCACATGACCAGGGGCAGCTGGGAAATTGACAATATGTCTAGCCCCATGTCAGATTTCAAAATTGAAGATAAAAAAAATCGGTTTGCTCTTTTGAGAAATGGATTTCAGTGCAGATTTCTGAATAATAACTGATGCATTTTGAAAAAAAAACATGTTTTCCGATGACAGGATCCCTTTAAGAAGAGATTGTACACTTGCTGCTTTACTTTATCTCTAGCGTCTACAATTGATGTGGCCAACATTCACCCCATGTGCCTGGAGGATGCAATTTAAAAGAACAGTAACATGAAAAAATGAAATTGTTTTAAAGTAATAAAAATAAATAAGCTGCTGTGAAGCAATGGGGGCAGCCATTCAAAGGAGAAAAGGCTCAGTTTACACAGCAGAAAAAAGATAAGCTCTCTAGAACATAATGGTGTGAATTGTTTTCCACTATTTAGCCTGTGCCATATAGCCTTTTTTCAATTTCTGCCATTGCTACTCGGCAGCTTATTTATATGAACTATAGTAGTGTTTCTGAAGCAAACAGATCAGTTTTACCAGTGCAGGACAACACTACATTATATTTTCATTACTTTAAAACACTTTAATTTTTTGGTGTTACTGTTCCTTTAAGTGACCTAAATAAAACATGGTAGTTTACAGATATACAAGAAAATGTGGTTTGTTCCTTAGTTGAGCCATAGTGTATCTCATAATGGATAGATAAATTCTCTCTCAAAATGTACCCCAGCCTTTTGTGTTATAATACCCTAAAAGAAGCAGTACGAAATTTAAGGACAAACCAACAAGTTAATAAATGGAAATTCACAGCAGGGTGCTTGTGGCTTGTACATAGAGGTTCCATAAAACTATGACAGTATAAGGAGCTACATTTAATGAGCACTACACAGGAGTAGTTGAGGGGCATTTGTAGTTTACCATCAAATAAATTTGTACATGTTCGAATAAATAAGATTAACACTGGCGATTCTGATTTACTGTAATTTAAAAAAAAAATATTCTAAAAGTAATAGTTCATTTTCTGATTACATTTTCAATACATATGGGGTACTGCCTTTTTTCCAATCATGACACAATGGCTACAAAAACCCTTTGTGTATGCTGTATACCAAACCTATAAGAATATAGAAACTTGCTTGGGTCTGTTTGAGCAGATCCGAGGCCAACCTGAACTCACAACCTTGGCTGACCTGCAAGGGGTTTCCAAGGAAACCAACCCTACTGTTTATATACTGCAGAGCCTGTACACAGGAAATGATGTCACTAGTGACCCAGAATTGGATTCCAATAAATAAATAAATAAATAAATAAATAAATAAATAAATAGAGGCTACATTTGGGTTAATTAAAAAATGTACTGAAAGTTACCCTAAAGCCCTTGTAAAATTACTTTTTTCTTTGTATGCAAGTCTGAGATACAGGCTGCAAAAATGGTTTAATTTATATAGTGAAAAAAGTGTTCCCCTCTTGTAAATTATAAGGATATTATAAATTACCTAGGAGTTTCATGACCATATAAAAACACGTGTTTTTATACAGTTCATGGAACGCCGAGGTAACTTCTAATATCCTCATATTTTGCAAAAGGGGGTTCTTTATTTATTATAATACACAAGTTTCAGTAATCCATGTGACAGAAATGACATCACTACTCACCGTTTATAACTGATGACATCACTAGTCACCGTTTATAAGGATATCATTTACAAGATATTCATGGCTTTTGGATATTATATAGTGAATAAAGTACCCCTCTTGTAAAATATAAGGATATTATACGTTACCGAGTAATTTCATGACCATACAAAAACACGAGGCCGAAGGCCAAGTGTTTATACAGGTCATGGAACGCTGAGGTAACTTCTAATATCCTCATATTTTGCAAAAGGGGGTTCTTTATTTATTATAATACACAAGTTTCAGTGAGTCATGTGACAGAAATGACATCACTACTCACTGTTTATAACTGATGACATCACTAGTCACCGTTTATAAGGATATCATTTACTAAAGATATTTATGGCTGATTGGATTAAACGATCTGGCACGAAACGTCGCCTTTAAAATGTGCACATCTATGGTGATGTATACGCTTTTTACACTTTAATACAATCGTTTTTTGCATTAAGATGTGATTGCTGTCCGCTGCTTCTTACTAAATATTGAGGGAATATTGGAAACCTCGTTATTGGACTTGCACCACATATAGAGACATTGGAGCGTGAGTGCTGTTACTTATACACATAAGGATAGAAGTGCTCTTAAAACTAAGACAAAAATCCAGAATACATTGCCTCAGGAGGGGGTTGTCAAAGGGCAAGTCTGATTGTTATAAATAGATGTTAATATTCTTACAATAAACAATGGATAGCTTAATCAGCTTAATTAATACACATTAATGTAGCAGCTAACCAGCTATGCAGGAAAGGAAATGGTCTTAACAAAAAAATAGGCTGAGTTTGTTTGTAAAACAGAAAATAAACAGAGAAAAGAATATAGCAAACCCATGCGGTCTTCTATTCACTTAAACAAGAAATATCTGACAAATCCAGTATTGGTCACAAATGTTTGAGACTTTTTGGGCTTCAAAGCACCATAGCTGGTGCTGTCTGGCAGTGGCCATTCAACAGAATGGAAAATGGAGAAAAGTTTTTAATACTGAGAAATTCAAGGGACATAAAATTGTGGAGAAAACAGCCACTGTACCATCAGCAGAATTAATCATATGGTGTTTATTTACTTAGTAGACCCTAAAGTACAGCAAGAGCTTGTATTCATTTTTTTTTGTCCACACCCATTTCAAAACACACAATGCCACGTTGGTCACTCTGAGCAGCACAAGTGCTTTTTGGGAATAAATGTTACAGAATGTTACATGTTTACAAAACACACACGCTTGCTTTTTTTCAACTGGAAATAAAGAAGCTTATGTTTCAGTTTCTGGTCAATAACAGAGATCATCATACTGGTCTGTGTTTAAAAAGCACAGAGGCCTATTCTTTTAATAACATGATTAAAATGTCTCTCTTTAAGGAGACACTACCATCAAAAAATAACATTTGCATTTGTGCCTGACAACAATGTCTAAGACTGAGGGAACATGGAGTGTTGACTCCGCAGCTCTCAGTCTGCAAGATTAAAAAAAACACAAATACATAATTTCACCGACTGAAAGGAAACCATGATAGTCTGCTGCAGCGAACAGTTGTGCACGCCCACAGAGTGATCCAACCCCTTCCTCACCTTGTTTCATTGTCAAATGATGGATTCTGGTACAAAATCCCTCTGCTTTCCAGAGTATCAGCGCACCACCCACTATGGAGACCAGAGGGACTTCATGCCCCAGAAACCATTACGTTACAATGGAACAAGGGCAGGTTGCATTACACTTTCAGTCTAAAGGCATACTGGGCAATTGTCAGCTTCCTTTCAATCTGTAGAATCAGGTAAATCTGGGATTATAAAAACATTTTTAAAGACGTGCACTTTTTCTCCATAGGACTGAATGAGCTCATGTCAAAAAGGGGGTATATTTTCCCTTTGACTTATACAATGTTATAGACTTTGTATATGTACCATTTTTAACAACTTTTCAAACTCTCTTATTTCTAGTTTTTGAATGATTTACCTTCTTCTATTGGTATAAATCTACAGTGTTATTCTAACTTCTCTTTTCAGGCCCTCTATTCATATTTCAGACTGCAACCACAGCCTGGTATATTGAACTCTAGAAATTTTGAGATACCTTCTGGAGATGCCAAACTGCAGAGCTGCACTGTCCTGGAGTACTTCAGAGCAAGCACCACAGAACATTCTCTTCTTTTGTATCTTCATTCTTCAATTGCCCTGGGCTGGCACATGCACAACCGAGTGAAAAGATACACATTCGCTTACAGTTCGGCTTTTCACTCGACTGTTCATGCGCACCCAACATGAGGAAGGACAAAGCAGAATTAGGATTGCTCTGTGGTGCTTGCTCTAGACTGTGGGTATCAGGTATGTGAGTATATTCCCTGGGGGTGCCTAATATCTGAAGTCCACATCTTGGATGTGAACGGGCTCTTAGGTGTGACTACCAACTCATTGAGACAGTTTTGAAAATCCCATTGGACAAGGACTGCATTGGTGCATTGAAATGGTCCTTGTCCAATGGGTACTTTGTAGGCCTGCTGTATAATCTGATAATTGGCCCACCGTCTAAAGATCATATAAAGCTGGATTTGGCCCAGCACATGGTTGGCTAAATCAGGCAGAGAGCTACCATCTCTGCTGTGGTCTTGGCTTGGAGAAGCATTCTTCTCTAAGCAGTATACTTATTATGCTGTGTAAAACGAAATATGCCGAACAGTTTAAAAAAGATGTAAAATATCTCATGGTGTGTGTAACTTTACATCATGCGAATGCCAGATTTGCCAACATTATTTTAGATTGCTTCTGGCGGAGGTCACTCTTGGAAAAAAAAAAAGTAACATTTTACACCGTTTTTTACGCTTCAACGCCTGTGCGGTGTGTTATCCGGACATTTTTTATACAGCATAATAAATATGCCCCTACATCTAACTGAAGGTTGATAATCAAAGAATACAGTGGCAACCTTGTACACTGCAGAGTTTGTTTAACATGTAGTTTAACTTTATACCTGAGAGAGAAAGAGAAAAGAAATTACAGACACACAAGAAGAATGGCACAGAAAAAGGGTAAAAAAAAATAAAATTGGCATGGTGGAGCAAAGAAACGATAAGAAAAAATGTATTATTTGAGGAAAGGGATTGATAGAGAATTGGGAAATGGTAAAAAGAGAGAGTCTGGGAATCAGTCTGTGACACTATATTTTAATAAAAGTGATCACAAGACCAAGGCAGAGTGCTTCCTTTCCTGCACTAGCAGTATTACTATAATGAAGGTGAAGGCTATAATATATTGCACAGGCAGATATGTCTCCATAACCACATATTTCCTCAGACAATACAGAACAAAGATATCAGTCAACTTGAAAACCCCACATCCAGAAATGCTCTCAGTCTGTTGCCTGTCTCAATGAACTGTCACGCACAAATGCAGAGAGCTGCGACTATTATCTACTAAACTGTAATACTATACATAATCTATTCAGCAGTATTGGAGGGTGGATATCATATAAACTGTAATTTTACTGTTTTGTACATCTGAATAAATAATGATGTCAAAAGCAGAGACGGTTCCTTGCATTCTTCAAGCCTATTCATTATGTTATATTATGTTATAGTTCTATACAACAGTCTTGCTGTATGTATAAGGAAGAAATCAATTTACTTTTTCAATAGTTACATTTTGTGCTAGCATAGGGAATTGCATTTTCTGGTACAAGTATGAAACTTGTTATCCAGAATGCATGGGACCTTGGAACACTATACTTTCACTGTACTAAAAATATAATTTAAATGTTAAATAAATCCCAGTAAAAAAGAAAATCAATTAAAAAATGGCATATTTGCTTAAAATGGACTATATGGGAGCAGACCCGGATTTGCAGCAAGGCCGCACAGACAGACTCTCTCTATATCTATATATATTAGGGATGCCTGGGCTGAAATGATGAAACTAGAGTGCTGGTCCATCATGTTAAGGCTCCACAGAAAACAGGGAGGAAAAGTGAGAAATAAGCAGCTAGAATAGGTTCCGGAGCTGAAGTCAGCAAATGGAATCCCTGTAAAAACAATTTTTATGGCTCGCTGTAAAACCCGAAAGAAGCTTTGATTGTACCCACAAAATACACCACTGTCAAAACTATGTTTTTTAATGTAAAAAGTGCTTATAGAAAGTTTCCTTATTATTTCTAGCACTACAAGAATGTGGCCCAATTCAGTAACATGCTATTTGGACATTCAAAATGCCACTTGCTCCTATTAGGAAAAGGCAGTACCTGTACCTGGCTTTCTTTGCTAGTAATTTATCTGTTATAGCCCTAAAAATTGGGAATATTAAAGGAAAAAAATACCATGACAAGATATCGGTGAGGTGAGATTTAAATACATATTCAAAACAAGCAGTATAACAAGATCCTTTAAACAAAAGAATAGAATAGCAGTTCTGTGGTCAACTCAAGCAGCTTTGATGTTATAGAATGTCATATTATATATTGTACAAGCTGTGCCAGAATATGACATATGGATATTCCAAAGGAACTAGGCAAGACCCTGAAACAGAAGTTCCCCTTATAATGCTGCAGGGCCATTTAAGTTTGAGAGTAAGGTGCTAAACAGAAGGTCAGCATTTACAACCAAGACTAGTGGGCATGGAAAGGGGGTAGAGTCATTATATGCAGAGTCTACCCTTGCAGCAACAGGGTGGCTCTGTCTAATAATTGTGGCTCTGCAACTGCAAAAGGGGTGCATATTCATGGAATTCTGGAAGCTATAGATACTGTTATTCTGTACTGTTATTCTGTGCTATGCTGCTGCGACTTGGTCAAGGGGCAGTACACACCAATACTGTTATTGTGGTCTGTGGAATGTATAAATGTGACTTTGCACTTTGCCTGTTACAAGGGAGACCTATACTGTTAACCTGGAGACTATTTAATGGATAGTGCCAACCAACTTGTGGGTCTCGCGTGATATTGTCTTGCTCTTGTTTCTCCCGCCTTTAAACCCTGGCGTAATAAAACCCATACATAAAACCTGGTCATAAGTGTGGTATTTCCGTGTTTGTGCTAGTTTCTAATACAATGCAATTGACATTTGACATTCTTATTGTTCAAAAAACGTGTAGCTTAGTAAATCCTGTCCCTTTAACACTGCTGTGTTAACCTAACCCTATTCTGTCTTGGTCTAGTTCAAGCTATGTGACCTGACTGAATCCAGATCGCTGGACTATTTACAACCTACCCTAATTACTTTTATTTTCTCTACAAGTTATCTCTGTCTAGCTGTAACTTTCTAATTTACTACCCATAAACCCTTTTTAAATGATCTAACAGTATATATATGATGTGCTTTCCAAGCCTTTCATTTGTATTTGCATGAAGAAGAGTCATGTGTGCTCTGAAAGCTTGCAATTGTTACTTATTCAGTTAGCCAATAAAAGGTATCACCAAACTTTACACTTTCTAAAAAAAAAAAAAGTGATAGAAGACTTATCTCCAATATAGTAAATATTTCTAGAATCCCAATTGTATTCAATAATAAAGCTAATCTGTTATCTACTGTGTAACCTAAGCAGCCTTGTAAAAGTGTGATTTGTTCAAATATTCCTTTCACACCATTAACCCCGATAGCTACACACACACACAAAATTGTGCAAACTAATGAAACTTGTGAAGTAAGCAAATTGATTGTTTTGCTCTCAATGCAAGGACGTACACGGAGGATGTTGCCAAGTACAATGACACGTTGTTCTATACTAATATTCAGATCATTTTAGTTCCCACAGTTGAATAAAAAGAAAAATAATGGATTATCTAAAGTTAAAGAAGAACCTACATAACAGTAAATGGAACACGCCAAGGGGTAGATTTATCAAAGAGTGAAGTTAGAGATCTCCACAGTCCGACAGAGTAAAATACGCCACTCTCCATTCATTTCTATTTTTAAAGGTGTATTTATCACCCTTTGATAAATACGCCTTTAAAAATACCATAGCAATGAATGGAGAGAGGCGGTATTTCACTCTGCGGACTGTGGAGATCTCTAACTTCACTCTGATAAATCTACCCCTAAAAGAGAAACATGCCCAATTTTTAAGAGGATATCATTTTCATTCTGTTTGCTCAAATAGGAAAGTGTAATTGCATGTTATACTGGTGTACACTAATGTATTCTCCATAGCAGTCTACATATATTAAAAAAACAAAACAGGAGTTGCCATACTGCTTGGCTTTTGTAAGTAGTTTGTGAATGAGTTAAAACAGTGCAAATCAAGGAGGCAAGTAATGTGTGCAAACGTAAATATGCGGAGAAAGAGATAGTTCACAATAAGCTAATGTTTATAGATGGCAGTGCAGTGATGCTTCCACTATAACATTACAGAATTGGGCATCTCTAATCACCATAAGGCAGATGGCAGATTTGGAGATTAGTTGCCTGCAATAAATCTGCTCTACTGTGGGCAACTAATACCCTAAAAAATGCTTTCCCATCAGCAATAATGTAACATTGCCAATGGGAAAATATACGCCTTTCTTCAGTTTTGCAAAGTAGTACAAAGTTTCCTCACAACTAATCTCCACATGTGCCATAGCCCTTAGTGCAGAATGTAGCTAGTTGTTGCTTTAGAGACTTTCTGCCCTTATTTACATTCTGCTACTGCTCAGAATACAGAATATAATTATGCTTTTGGGGCTTCACCTAAAGCTTTATTTAAAGTGATACTATTATATGTGGATGTAAAAGCATCAGGAAAATATTGTTATTGCAAAATGACACTGAATAGCATTCAAGGACAATGTTATTGTAGATATAAAAAAAAAATTGTGGTGTCAGTATCTTTTTAAATGAAATGCTAAAAGTGGTCAAATTAAAGGTTGCATACAAAGTCAGATGCCCACTGCCATGACATCACAAAGAAGCTATTTTTGGCAACATGATAACATGTATAGTACATATGTTGAATTCGACTAAAACAATTCATGAAATTTAGTTTCTTCTTACAGTTCATCTATGCTCCTGGACCATATAGACCTAGGCCCCCCAACCTTTTTTTTTTTAACCCATGAGCCACATTTAACTGTAGATAAAGGCTGGACAGCAACATAATCATGAAAAAGGTTCCAGGGGATACCAAATATGGACGGATAGCCTACAGCAGGCTCTGTTTGGCAGTACACATGGGTTTTATGTAACTAAAGCTTGCCTTCAATCATGGTATTCAAAAAGAAACCCATGCTTAAAGGGATACGGTCATGGGAAAAAAAAATTCAAAATGAATCAGTTAATAGTGCTGCTCCAGCAGAATTTTGTGCTGAAATCTATTTCTCAAAAGAGCAAACAGATTTTTTTATATTCAATTTTGAAATCTGACATGGGGCTAGACATATTGTCAATTTCCCAGCTGCCCCAAGTCATGTGACTTGTGCTCTGATAAACTTCAATCACTCTTTACTGCTGTACTGCAAGTTGGAGTGATATCACCTCCTCCCTTCCCTCCCCCCCAGCAGCCAAACAAAAGAACAATGGGAAGGTAACCAGATAGCAGCTCCCTAACACAAGATACCAGCTGCCTGGTAGATCTAAGAACAACACTTAATAGTAAAAACCCATGTCAGACACATTCAGTTACATTGAGAAGGAAAAACAGCAGCCTGCCAGAAAGCATTTCTCTCCTAAAGTGCAGGCACAAGTCACATGACCAGGTGGGCAGCTGGGAAATTGACAAAATGTCTAGCCCGTCAGATTTCAAAATTGAATATAAAAAAATCTGTTTGCTCTTTTGACTAATGGATTTCAGTGCAGAATTCTGCTGGAGTATCACTATTAACTTATGCATTTTGAAAAAAAAACATGTTTTCCGATGACAGGATCCCTTTAAGGGTTACTGGGAGTAACATCCAAGCGGTCAGAGAGCAACATGATTCTTAAGAGCCACTGATTGGGGGGGGGGGGCACTAACATAGACTGTTGGAGGAAAATGGGATGATTTAGCCCTACTCTATTCCATTCTAAGTATCTGCCAATTTATCAAGCCCCTGTAAATTATAATGTATTATTAACATTTTAAAATATTAATGGGTCTAAATTTCAGTGACCATTCTTACCTCAAGTACAGGTCCAGCACCCAATATGGTCCTCTCTACTCCACTTGCATAGCCCTTCTGACTCAGTGCTGTCAAACAGTGTATAAGAAAGTTTGTGCTCTGAGTCTTTCCGGATCCACTTTCTCCAGATATGACAATACACTGGTTAACCTTTTTTTTCAGCATGGTGTGGTAAGAAACATCTGCAATAGCAAAAATGTGAGGCTCCAACTTCCCAAGCTGGTGGTTGTCATACATTTTGACATATTTGGGGTTGTAAATAGGCAAGAATTTGAAGGGATTGATGGCAATCAGAATACTTCCAGCATAAGTGTAGATCTTTTGGTTGAAGAAACGAGATTTAAGGTTATCAAGAATTGCATCCTCAGTTAATCTGGGTAAATTGCACAAGTCGTTATAATCTACTTCAAGACGAGGAAGAAATCCCCTTTCCATCAACCTTCTGGACTCCTCCTCCTCTGAAACAAGTGGAAGGTTAGCATACTTAATACGTCCATCCTGGTCTTTCTCCTGTAGTAAGAAATAATAACCATCTGACTGCTGGTGCCTATCTTGGGCCTTCCTTGGCCAAAGCAGCACTCTTTGTACAGGTGAATCATTAGGATCTAACACCCACTCTTCCCCTCCAGACTCTTTTACTTCAGCCAAAACATAGTGCTTGCAGCTGTCCAATGCCAGAAAAGATACTGCATTCTTTATAACTTCAGTGGCTGATAATTCCTTGGTTGCCAAGACCTTACAGAAAGTAGAGGCTTCATTAGAGAGCTGAGGGTAAATGAAGAGACAGTACGATGCCTTCTCATGGCCCGGGTCAGATTTTAAACTCATCCTGTGCTTGTCCTTTGATTCAGCATGCCGCATCAGAGAGCTGCCTTCAGCATCTGAAAAAAACAATGTAAATAGGCTTATGTATTACAATAAAAACTCCTGAAAATGTTTTCTGGCTACTACATTGGCAGCCAACATCACAAATAGTCTTGATGTGGGAAATTTCCACAGAGTACAGAATCTCCAATTAGTGGGTAAATCAATGTCACATGTGCCAGGTAGGACCCAGCCTGAATATGATATAACAAGCTTTTCAGGAAAGAATGTTTTTGTCTTAGGGCGGAGCTACTTGTAGCAGCTACAAAAATAGACAATGCTGATAATTACACATAATTGTCTTTATGTGTTTTAGCAGAGGCTATGGACATGTACAAGTAGCTGCTAATAAGTAGATTTGTGTCTCTTCTCCCTTAAAGGCGAGTAAAGAGCCTTGGAGCTGACCCCATTTACCTTTACAGTGTTTAAGTTCTTATCTCTCATCTGCTATGCAAATGTGCCCTGCCTTCTATACTACAATTGAGACTGCATGATATGCATGCCACAAGCTTTGTGAAAAAACAGTAACACCATAAAACAGTGCTGTTCAACATGGCGGCCCTATGCCACCCCCTTGTGTGGTCTGGCTGCTTCGATTGCTTACCTTTTCGTAAGCTTCAAAAGCTATAAAAACTGAAATCAACAGGCCCCTGCATTCACACCTCAGATTCAGGCTGTGATCCCATGTATTGTTCACATCTGTAAAACCCTGTATTGTTCACACCTGTATGGACCTGCACTGATCACACCTCAGACTGTCAATGCCCACCCTGTTCACACTACAGACAGACTGTAGGAGCAGCACTGGCATTGTGTCACTTTTAAAGAGAGTGGTCAACAATGGCTTCTATTATCGGCCCTTCACCACATAGGGCAGAAAAATTCCAACCCTTGGTACCAAGGAAATTGGACAGCTCTGCCACAAGAGATAGAATGCAACTGACATACATGTGCATTAACCCTCTAAAACAGTGCTGTCCAACTTCTGTGGTATGAGGGCTGGACTTTTTATGGCCTACATGATGGAGAGCCAATAATGGAAGTCAGTGTTGACCACTGCCTGTTTTTAAACTACACTCACTTTAAACCTCATGTTACCACAAGAACATATTTGCATTAATGGTGGTAGCTCACAAAAAAACAAAACAAATGGTTGGTGCTCACTACAGGAATATCACTCATCTGTGAAAATGTAAGTCATATTAAAACATACTCTTAAATCCACATGCCGCCTCCTTCCCTGTGGAGAACACAGCACCCCCCACCAGCACATAATTAAACACCTTAGGGGCCCCCTAACAACAACTTCCAAATGCTAACAAACCCTACCAGCTCACATCTCACAGAGTGTTGGGCAGGCAGAGTATGGCACACACAGGGAGTGTAGGGCATGCAGAGTATCGCACACACAGGGAGCATAGGGCAGGCAGAGTATGGCACACACAGGGAGCGTAGGGCAGGCAGAGTATGGCACACACAGGGAGCGTAGGGCAGGCAGAGTATGGCACAAACAGGGAGCATAGGGAAGGCAGAGTATGGCACACACAGGGAGCATATGGCAGGCAGAGTATGGACACAGGGAGCATAGGGCAGGCAGAGTATGCCACACACAGGGAGCATAAGGCAGGCAGAGTATGGCACACCCAAGGAGCATAGGGAAGGCAGAACAGAGCAGGAGACAGGGAATACGTAACGCATTTTAGGACATCCTCGGCTAAATACCTGTCCTCCATTCAATGTACTACGGCTTAGGAATGCCGCATCGGGTGCTTTTTAGTCACTCATCCTCCAAATCTGCAGTCATACCTCCTTCTTCTACCCTCCCTTCTCAGCCGTGAGCCATACAAGCTCCACCCTCAGTCTTCCTTCCTCAGTCCTCTGCCCTATACCCTCAACCTTCCACTTTACCTCTTCATCCCTCCGCCAGTATTATAGAGATGTTTTAAACACATTTCCGCTTTCTCGGACTGAAAAATCTCGCTCGCCACTTTAGGAGCTTAGAGAAAAGACTGACAGATGAGGTCTGAGTCGGGAAAGCTTAGGGCAAAGTCCGGAGGGATGAACAGGTAAAGTGCAAGGTTGAGTGCCGAGGAAAGAGGGTAGAGGGCTGAGCAGGGAGGGCGGAAGGCTGAGGGCGGAACAAGGCAACTTCGAGATTTGCTACCCCCCGGTAGCACAGATTTATAGGCGGGCGACAAATCTTACCGTCTGCCTTCACCCTAAGAAGGATTCTGATTTGCAATATCATCAGAACATGTTGGGGAACCTTTGCTAGTATTACCTTGCCCCTAGGATCAGGAAAAAACACTAGAAAACCTCCTCCAGCTCCCACTGACAAATCTACAAGACATTCCAATGTGCAGACTACCTGTTATCCTATTGATGACAATGACTCTTCTGGCAACACAGAATTATCACACATCTAAATATATAGTCAGGAAGTGATATCCGCTGTATGTCCACACACACCACATATCCAGACTGACTCACAGCCAGGTCGTGCTGAGTTTATTTTTATGTCTAAAAAAAAAAAAAAAACCAGAGTAGACTGTGGGGATGTTGATTGCTTCTAAGTGCTTCCTGACAGTAAATGGAACAGATGCCACGCAAACCATTTGTCAGCAGGTAATTCAATTTATATTAATGTAGCTCTTCTGCAGTCTTCCATTTTGTTTAGACATGTTCTTATCTGCACATGAATCAAAGCCTACCATGTATTCATGCATGAATAAAAATCGAAGGATATTTTAGGCACATTACAGAGTGGTTACTACCGACTGCCTCCCTTAGTTAACCACTAATGCATGCATCAAGCATGGGAGCAGGTGTTGAGACTACAACAGGGCATCTAGTGGAGCTACAACTCTGTGGCCCCAGGCCCCTAAATCTTTAGTTATATCACCAGTTTGGTCACTTGTAACCTGCACTGAGAAGGACTTGCACATAGTCAATAAGGCTTCAGTTTAGCAAAGTATGATATTAAAGGAACAATAACACTAAAAAATAGAAGTATATTAAAGTAATAAAAATATTGCGTAAGGGACAGCCATTCAAGTTGAAATAGGGCTAAATGGCATGGGTTAAATAACAGATAGATAAATTCTCTAGAATACAATAGGTTTAATCTAGTGCCACATGGGGGGCTGAAATTCGCAAAATCAGCCCCTACACAGGCATTAGCCTTCTTTCCTGCCTGCACCCGGATCCATTGTGTCGGCTAGGATACAAGCATACGTGGCTGATTTCAGCTCAAGAATGCGAATTGTGCTTTTTTGCCGAAATCATATATATATATATATATATATATATATATATATATATATATATATATATATATATGTATGTATGTATGTATGTATGTATGTATGTATGTATGTATGTATGTATGTATGTATGTATGTATGTATGTATGTATGTATGTATATATATATATATATATATATAAATTATAGTAGCATTGTTTGATGTATAAACACCAGTTTTAAATGTGTAGGTCATCAGTACTTTATATTACTTTACTTTTAAATGTAAAGGCACACTACATACATAACTAAGAACTTAGCCAACTGACTAAAAAAAACAGAAGAGAGGAGGAAAATTAAATCATGATTAAGTAAAATATTTGTAAAAGTAAAGCAAGTAAAACATTTGATTATGTTATATAGTACTTTCTGTGTTTCAACAGGCAACAGCAATATTCTCTTGTTTTTAGTTGTGCCAAGCAGAGAATGATACAAATAGCAATATCAATCAAACTTGCAACATCCTGTACCTACTTTCACTCACACACACATGGATAGCTTACAACTCCGATTGTCTAGCAGCTATCCAGGTTTCACTGTTACTTACAATATTCATGTTGTTTTAAAAGGAGGATGTTACAGCCTGCTGAAAAATAAATGTGCACAAACAGTTCTTTTAGTTTAATATTTTAGCTATTTGAAGCAGGTTAAAAGCCCCTTTCCCAATTCCTCTTGCATCTTTCAGCATCTTTTACACAACACACTTCATTAAAAACTGCATGAGGCACTGGAGATGTTCTCATGTTCACAGTGCTACACAGGGAGTCCCACAAGTTACAAACATCCGACTTACATACAACTCACACTTACAAACAGAGACTATTAGGGCAGGACTTGACAAAGCAATTGGAGCAGACACGTTGCAATGCCCTTATACTAATGTACTGTGGTTTGCTTCGCCTTTGGTAGCATTTCGCTTTAATAAACCCCCCTCTGGTGTGTGTTGTCTACTGCAGCGCACAGAAAGGTAAAAATAAATATGCACATAAAGATAAAAATAAATACTGTGTTAAGACAAACATCTAAGTGCATTTAATGGGTTACATACAAATTCAACTTAAGAACAAACTTACCCATTCTTGTATGTAACTTGGACTGTCTGTATTAAAGTTAGATAAGCGTGCTAGGCATGCAAACCAACTCTGTTAAAGGGAATGTCAACCCAAAAAATAAATTGACTAATAAAATAATAAGTGTAAGCAACTTTGCAATACACAGTCATCACAAAACTTCTCTGGTTTTTAAATTATTTGTAAAAGCTTTGCTGTTGAACGCAGTGTTTGTCTGTCCCTGTCTATTCTCTGCCCTGGTGACTGTTGAAACAATGTAAGACAAAGCAGGTGCTTAATAAACCTGTGCCATTACCAAAAGGCAATGGACACAGAGGCTGTTGTCAGGCTATGTATTTTTGCAGGCTGAGAGAAGCAGCTCAGTGCTCCAGTATACTCTTATAATTGTATTTAACAGTAGCAACTAACAAGTTGTAACTTCTATACAGTTAACCCCTTTTCTACAAATTAACCACCACAATGCAATTTCATAAGTTGTTTAACAGAGAAGTTGGCTGTTGCATTGCAGTACAGCTGCAGAACCACCAATGAGAGAACAAAACATTAAACATTAATGCTGAATAAGAGCATGAGTGCCCTTGTTTAATATAAAAATAAAGTGCAATAATAAGGCTGATAGAACATGGAGCACTTTATTAGTTGACTAAAAAGTTTTAGACAGTTACCTCTGCCCGCTACAATTGACCTGAAATGAAAATGCATGGCAGAACCCACATTTTTTAGTCCCAAAAAGGCTGTTGTCAGAATTTTGCCTTTAGAATGAAGTCTGCCAGTCTTATAAGCATCTTCAAGCTGAATTCCTCAATACGGACATTAGAAATTTCCTTTTAAAGTCAAAGAAAGGTGATGAATTAAAGAACTCTTTAGCAAACAAAAAAATGCTGCACATGCTATCAGCCTGAGATTAATGTGGTCCTAAACCTGGCCATAGACGCAAAGATTTGATTGTACGAATCAACATACAATTGGACTTTCCCATCTCCCGACCCTCCACTAACCATTCAGATCAAAGTCTTACCATTACGATCAAATAAAGTAGTAAAAGAACAGATCAGCCGATATTCTGCCCCTGACAGCAATCGTACGATAGTTATGTCTGACCAAAGCTAGTGACAGTCTCCCACTGAAAATCGTACGTTCAGCAATACATGAAGAGATATTATCGGCAACCGACAGAAATTTTCTAACCTGTCCGATCGACCAAACGACCGATCTCCGCCGGACGAAAAATGTCGGGACTCTCCACACACGGTCCGAAAATCGTACGAATCCACGATTCATACGATCGGATCGTTGAGTCTATGGCCAGTTTAAGGCTAAGAGCACTTTGCTTGTGTTTTGTCTACAGGTGTTTAAGCTAATATGGTCCCATCTGCTCCGGTGTATCTCTGCATAGCAGAAAGGGTTGCCACCAAGCCAGTATTTTACTGGCCTAGCCGGTAAAACGCCTGCCAAGGCCGGGGCCGGTATTACAAATTTACCGGCAATGTAGCTGCCGGTAAATTTGAAATACTCTTAAAAAGACCCCTCGGCCCGCCCCCGATCCCCTGTAAACGTAGCTTTTGTCCTCCGTCTTGAAATCTATGTGCCATGGCCTGCCCCTTTAACGTCATGGGCCCGCCCGTTTTGACATCACACTCCACTTTGTTCCCGCCCCCACCAGCCGGTAAAAAAAATAGCAAAAGGTGGCAACCATAACAGCAGAGCAGGCATGACGCTGGCCATTGTGCATAACCTGGAGTAGATATCACCGCAAAAAAGCATAGTATGACATTTCTACACCAATATCCACTCCATGGAGCAAATTCACTAAAGAGCGAATTTTCGCCAGCTACTGCTTCACCACACTCCGTCAGGTGCAAATTCTTTACCACTACACTAATTCGTTAATCTGCAAAGTTACATCTCAGCAGCCGAACGCAAATTTTTGCTAGCGCTACTTCGGCTGGGTGAGCATTTCATAGCAAATTTTCGCTAACGTTCATTCCTGCCTAACGAAACTTCGCTAGCACTCTTATGCTTAGGTTAGTTTGAATAGGGCGGGTACCTAAAAGTCGTATGGACTTCTTTATTAGTAATGTTGGTGCAAATGCTTGAAGTGGCCACTTTTTCAAACACATGTCCATTGATCCATAATTGATCCATAATAAAGACAGAAGAGATCCCCTAATGCCCTCTAATAAATCTTTAATAGTTTTTTCCCCATTCTAAAAAGAAGAAAAGAAATGAAATGCTAGGTGCGAATGAAAGCTAGCAACGGTCTTGTTCGCTCGCAAATTGTCTTCTACGCCTGTTAGTGAATTGGCGATATCCCGGCAGATGCGATTTCTGGCAAATTTTCACTAGCGTCGGCCACTTCGTCCTTTAGTAAATCTGCCCCTATGTGTCAGCACAAAAGCAGCAGCACCCTGTAGTTTCCCCCAAAGAACCATATACAGGCAGACAGCGCAGCTAGATAACAATACTGCCTAATTTACAAACAAAGACAGCATTTCATCTGGCTGCTGATTCACTAGACACACAATGAATGAGAGTTTTGGGGTGTGCCAGAGATGAAGCACACAGATACAAATACATTGACACACGTAAAGCAGGATAATCCTTTCTTGAATCACGAAAACAATTACAAAGTGGAAAAAGAATGAACAGATACTTAACCAGCATTCTAAATTAGTTAGATAAAAGTCCTTGGGGGTGGAGAAATACAAGAACAAACACTGATGATATTAGCAGACAATTCAGCCTATGTATTTCAGCAGGCAGATTTTAGTACCTGTGTGGCACTAGCCTAAAAAAAACATCAGATTAGAGCTGCAACAGGCTGTTGATGCAGTTGTTTCCTACAGAGTCTGCATATGTCCATAGTATGAGCCAATTGTTGGCCCAGGGATGCAAGAATCAGTGCAACCTGATCAGGCAAACATGTATGTTTACATAAAAATATCAGTGAACAAATAATACAAATCTGAAACAAGAACATGCATCTTAACTCCCTTATATGTGCCCCATTTGCAGAATATTAGAATGTTTGTTTTCCTGGAGAGCAGGAAGTTCAATACTGGCCACCGGGGGAGTAGAAATATACAAGGTTAAAAGCTTGCATGGAGGACACAGAACAGGTAGAACAACTTTCAGTGCGGAGCATGGCTCTTAAGGACACAAAGAAAAGTTATATGTATATAGAGACTTGCTCATCTTACATGTATTGCTATAAAAAATATTTGTAGTTTGGTAAGTTCTTAGACATCAGCACACAAATGGTTAACAACATTTGGATCATGTGAGATCATCATTTGTGCCGATGATCTCATAGGCTAAATCCTGTTACACAGTCTGTTAGCTTTTGTTATTGTGCATTGGTAGGTTGGGGCCGGCTATCCAGGGCCTTCATTGCACCGGAGAGGGATAAGTGCCCTTTATTCAGCACTGAACACACAGTCAGATAACTACCCATTTGATGTTTTGCTGCCAAAATCGCTTCTCAGAAACAAGCAACATCACGCAAGTTTTTACAAACCCCTCTTAATTGCAATTGCAGACTGGATCTATTATGCATAAAACTGAAATAGAGAAACCTGAACCATTTCGTATTTCCTATTTAAACAAACAATTATTTTTTTAATTATTTGCCTTATCTCAGTAATAAACAAAAATACATTGATTAAAATATTAGATATATTTAGCAGCTTAAAGTATTGTGCGCCACATATATTTCTCAAAAATATAAAGGTCTGCATTTTATGGCAAATAGTTATATACAAATACAGGGAGAAACTGTCAAATATGATAGGTAGTAAAGGGTTATCTGGTCAGTAGAGCTTACAACCGAATAGAGGAAAATTGGTACATTCACAGCAGCTTTAGATCACAGCCAGGAAGAATAGGTTTAAAGATGAAAGGTACCACGGTATGCATTTGCAGGAAGGCAAGTTCCCCATTTTAAAAGATCTGCAAACCTCAGAATAAGAATATGACTTGTCTGCAGTTAATTATTCCAAATAAAGGTTACGGTATGTCAATTTCATGACCAGTCTTCAAAACCCAGCAGGGTAGGTTCCATGCATGTAAGAAGGGTTATTACTCAAAAGACTCTTAAGTGAGCAGACTTATAAAGCTTCGTTATAAGTAAGCAAGTGTCATGAAAAATTTAGCTCATATCAACTCACTAGTCCATTGGATATTGCATAAACTGATCACATGTTGCTGACTATGTTGAACTGATCAAACCAATCAAACCTTTTCTCTTGATGATCAATTCCCACAATACATGTCCTGGGGATCACGGGCGGTTTTTCCTGTGCTCCCCTGCGTTGCACTTTCTTACGTTCAACAGCAGGGGAGCACAGGAGTAGCCACACTCAATTATTGTGAAGGGGGCTGTACTCACACAGACGCATGCAAACACCAAACGGAGATGGGACGCAGCATGTTGCATTTCACCTGCATTCGGTGCATACATGCATTTGTGTGAGTACAGCCCTCTTCACAACAATTGAGTGCTGCTGAATGGAAGAAAGCGCAACGCAGGGGAGCGCAGGAAAAAGTGCCCTAGGTCATGCTTGGTGCAAATGACTACATTGTATTACTAATCTTTAAATCAATGTATACTAGGGATGCACCAAATCCACTATTTGGGATCCAGCCGAATCCCCGAATCCTTGGTGAAAGATTCGGCCGAATACTGAATCCTTATCTGCATATGCAAATTAGTGGCAGGAAAGGAAAACATGGAAAAAAATTCTTCTTTTGTAACGAAAAGTCACGTGATTTTGCTACCCACCCCTAATTTACATATACAAATTAGGATTTGGATTCGGCCGAATCCGAATCCTGCTGAAAAAGGCCGAATCCCGAACCGAATTCTGGATTCGTGCATCCCTAATGTATACTGTACACTAAAGCGGGCCATACACAGTTACATTGGCCGTATCAATTTCTCGATGAAAATCGTCCAGATCAGGTCTGGACTGGGAGTCAAAATAGGCCCTGGCATTCCAAGTACACTGAGGCCCAAATAGTCCTCCAGCCCACTAAATAGTGACTGTCTATGGGAACTTACAGCAGCCCCTCTGGCATTTGCCAGAACCCACAGATTGCCAGTCCGGGCCTGGTCCCGATATCTATGCGACATGTTTGAAAATTGTGTATGGCCAGCTTAAAGGGGTTCTTCATCTTTAAATCAACTTTTAATATGATGTTGAGAATGATATTCAGACAATTTGCATTTGGTTTTCATCTTTTATTATTTGTATTTTTTTAATTATTTAGCTTTTTATTCAGCAGCTCTCCAGTTGCTAAAGTACAAATTGCCCTAGCAACCATGCACTGATTTGAAGAGACTGGAATATGAATAGAAGAGGGCCTGAATAGAAAGGCGAGTACTAAAAAATAACAATAGCAATAAATCTGAAGCCTTAGGGTAAGGCCACACAAGGAGATTGTTTTCTATAGTCGCCCGAAGTTGCCTCACTGGAGGCAACTTTGGGCGACTATTGAAAACGCATCGCCGGGTGTGCATTAATGCAGGCGACTTTTCATTGTAGCCTATGGGGAAAAACGCTGAGGCAGTTCGGGGAGATAGTCGCTCAAAAGACGAGGCTATTAGTCGCCAGGCGACAAAATCTCCCCGAATCTCCTTGTGTGGACTAGCCCTTAGAGTATTTGTTTTTTTGGGGTCAGTGACCCCCATCTGAAAGCTGGAAAAAGCCAGAAGAAGAAAGCAACTAATTAAAAAACTATATAAAAAAAAAAAAAGTAGACCAATTGGTGTACATACACCTCGTTGAGTTGGTAAAAATATAATTATCATGAAAGAAAGTGCCAACAATTAATTAATGGTGTCAGATAAATAACGTTCAAAGTCTAAGGGTAAGGTCACACTGGGCATTTCGGGGAGACGCCTTCCCCCACTATTGCGCTGGCGAAAAAGAAAAATTGCTGGCGCTAAGCACACACGCCGATTCATTTTCCGAAGTCGCCTAAAGTTTCCTCGTTAGGCGACTTCGGAAAACGAATCGCCGCATGTGCTTAGCGCCGGTGATTTTTCATTTTAGTCAGCGCAAGAGTGAGGGAAGGCGTTCAGGGAGATTGGTCGCCTCAAAGACGAGGCGATTAGTCGCCAGGCGATTAAACCCCCCCCCCGAAACGCCCAGTGTGACCTTACCCTAATACTCAGTTACAGTGAAAGGCAGCCCTGAAATATCCTAGACCAATCTAAAATTAGAAATAAAAAAAAAAATAAAAAAAGAGGATCAATGCAGAACGTCACTAATGGTCCCCATAGTTGCAAAGATTTTTGGGAATTGAACAATCGTGCATGTAACGATTTTTTGTCCAACATCTGTCAGAAAATTGATCGGCCAGTGAAACCTATCTATGTTTGCAGGGCCAATCAGGCAGCTCGTTTTTCTGGCTTCTACTAGACAATATCGCTTGAAATGGTCTTTTTAGTTGATGGACAAGTTGTACATTTAAACGATTGTTTTAAGCTTGGTCTAACGATAACGAAAATCTTTACATCTATGGCCAGTTTAAGGGTCTGGCCACACCAGCAGATTCTGGGGGGATTTAGTCGCCTGGTAACTAATCGTCTCTTCTTCGGGGCGACAATTTCTCCGAACTGCCTTCTGCTGGCAAAAATTAAAATTGCCTGGGGGGGGGAAGGCACACGTTGTGCTTCGTTTTCCGAAGTCGCCCGAAGTTTCCTCCAGCATTGGCTTTGCCGCACTTCGCCAGGCGTAGATTATGCAGGGCTGCGCAAATTCACAAAGTTCATTGGTGAAGGCGATTTTTCATTTTAGCCAGGCGGAAGGCAGTTCGGGGAGATTGCCCCGAAGAAGAGGCGATTCGTCGCCAGGCGACTAAATCTTCCCGAATCAGCTAGTGTGGCCAGACCCTAAATAGAAGAGTTGGCCAACTGAGAAAGAACAGTGCTATTCATTTCAGCAGGCAACAAACATAACAAGGAAGCTGGGAAATCACATATGTACAGTCATATAGCCTACAAGACATCTATGTTTTAAACAAGAACGCCTAAAAGTAAATTGCATTGTAAGTTATTGTCAGTAAGTGACAAGTTTTCACAACAAACCACACTGCCATTCATGTAGTTAAGATACGATTACATGTATTAGCATGCCTATGTCACATAGCTTATGTTTGCCATCATCCACCCTTGCTGGAGAGCTAGATCAAAAACATAAAATTTGCACAAAGAAAAGGAAAGTATAGAAATGGAGTAACTGATTCAAACCAGTACAGAAGGGGTAAGCCAGCTAATGTCAAACAGTAGTTTATGGTCTGACTCTACACAATTGAAGAGGACATTCAGTTGTAAACACTTAAGATAAGTAGATAAAAGGACTATAAAATAGTTCCGATTATACACAGTCTGCATGAGAAGGCCTTGTTGCAGTCCTGACTGCTATAATTACCACTGTTCCTACTTGTCACACATAGAGACACATTCATTAAAGCTCGAATTTCGAAATTCATGTGAGTTTTTTTATAGTTTTCTATTAAATTCAAATATACTCAAAATTATTTTGTAGAAAACTCAAAAATATTCTAACAGTGTTCATTTATTCAACCAGCAAAAGTAATTCGTATGCTACATAGCCTTCAGCCAGCATACATAAAATAAAAACAAGAATATGTCAATGTGTACAATTGAATCGCAGAGTACTACAATACATTTCTGGGGTTAGCCCTGCAAAACAGGTAAACATACTACACTGCAAAGTTGGTGATAATTAAAGAGTTCATATAGAACTTGCAGGGGAACAGGATTTTTCTCTTTGTTCCAGTACAGGACTCACAATTTAACAGACCTAACATACTTTGGTGCAGCCATAGTCTCACAAAACCCATTACTGTTTCCTGACTTCCCCACCCCCTGCCTGTGCCTCTCAAAATAACTTTCATATGTTGGTGCCTCTACCCTGGGGCATTAACCCTTCAATGACTTGTAGAAATAAAGCAGCCTCAAAATACATTTGGAAGTTACTTACTTTTATCAATATGACACTTACATTAGATAAATCTAGGAGGGATAACAACTTATAAACCAAATAACATGTAATTTTGCAGCTTCAAAAAAAACCTTTAAAAGAAGGTACTTATTACAAGACTTTTACGTAATATTATGCAGGGCTTTCTAGGTGCCCCCTAACAGTCTGGTATGATTAGCCCACCTGGCCATATTAATAAACTGCCCATAGCCAGCTCTTATGCAGGGCCCAAAGTAACATCTAGTCTGTTCAAAATTAAATGGATTTCAACCAGATATATATATATATATATATATATATATATATATATATATATATATATATATATATATATATATATATATATATATATATATATATATATATATATTATTTTTTTTTAAATATGTTTAGGTCACACCAGATGCCATCCAATCTGATGATCCACAATCACATACGATTAAACAGTATAGCTAGAAATCAAACAATACAAATCTGTTGGTGTGGCCAACATTAGACAAAGATATCATTGCTTCAGCTAAAAAATCTGTTCCAATAATTCTCCTAATAAATATGATATTTTTTAGAGGTAAGTCTCTATATCTGTATTGGATCTGATCACAGTAGCCTGGATCCCCTCCTCCAGGATCTGCCCACTGTGCTGTAGTGGTGACTTGGGTCAGGAAGGCTATGCCTACCATGCAGAAGTGATTGCCTGGAATAGAAAGGCTATGCCTGCCCTGTGTGTGCCCACCTTGCAGGGGTGTTGGCCTGTACTTTCCAGGCTGTATCTTCCTTGGAAAAGTGGTCACCTGTACTCACAAGGTAGTGCTCATGTTGCAGGAGAGTTCACCTGGACCAGAACGTGTGCAGTCATCCTGTAAGAGGTTGCATACACCTAGCACACGCCAATTTACAAAGGCCACCTGGACAAAAATGGCTGTGCACACTCTACAAAAGAGGCTACCTTAATCCTACAGATTGTGACCACCTTGCAAACATATTGCAGTAGACACCACCTGGACAAGACAGGTTATGGCAACCATGGTGGGAGAATAATTAAGATTTAGGGAGGAAAGAGATCGATTATATATAATTATAGGTAATGGAAAGCTTTTGTTTAAAAAATACGTTCACGGAAAAAAAAAATGTTCACCCTCAAACCAACAGACACCATCTGCACCTGAATGAAATGCAGCCTACACTTGACAGGGACTATCTAGAGAGAAAATGTAACCAGCTGTTGTCCTAGACCACTAGTCCAAGATGTTATGTAGCTGGTGTCTACAGTCTTTAAGCAATACATCCATTGCGAAATATGACCACACACTAGTTGCTAAAACATAGTTTAACAACCCAATAAGTATAAAAACCAATAAGTTCTGTGTACAAGAGATTTACAGTTGTTTAAATAAACACAGTATACTCATAAATTGTTTACGCTTTAAATGGCAAAGAAGGGAATGAATGTACTTACTTTACAGCCTTCCCAGGCCTTCCTCTCTTCTGTACCATCCTCCTGTAAGGGGGGGCGATACCAAATAGAGCAGGGTGTTTCCTTCACTCCCGCATCATAGTTCATGGGGAACTAGAATGCAGACTCGAGCAAAAGTATGCCACTCTGTAGCGAAGTTTTTTTTCTTTAGAAACCCAGAGCTTGTACTTCCACTTTATTCCACTCTGTCCCCTGGTCTGTTCCTCTCAGCAATCCAGTCAGCACTCCTCCCTTTAAAGGGGACATTTTACATAACCTTCATATTCAGATATATGATTAATCTTTCCTCAAACAATGAAATGATAAAGTTTTCAATGCATTTTACCTGCTAAAAGTGTCAGTCCATCAGAGCTGCAATGAGATCCTTTCAACGCAGAAGCTAGGCTGAAATGAGAGATGGGAGTGTCTGTTCATTCTCTCACAGGAAATGGTCACAGCACTGACTGACAGGCTGAACTCTGCTGTAGCTTGGAAAACCCCTCCCATCTCCCTGCCTGTGTGTGTGTGTCTGTTCCCAGTTTGCACAAAGCTGTCCTGTGCTGCTGCCTGATTTCTCTTTTTGGATTTGTGGATTCTGGCAGCTGTGAGAAATATATTTCTATATATATATAATATATTTCCCTATTTCCCTATAAGAACAGACACCTGCCAACTGAAAAACAGGTTGTTTCTGACACATATACACTCACTCACACATGCACTCACACAAGCAAACTCATGCACTCACACATGCACACGCATTCATGCACACTCACACATGCATACTCATGCACACACACTCATGCACTCACACATGCACACTTGACTCATCCATGTACGCAGACACACTCACACATACAAAATCACTCACACTTGCACATGCATACTCACTCATGCACACTCACTCATGTACACATGCACACTCACACAAGCAAACTCATGCACTCACACTCACGCATGCACACTCATTTATGCACACTCACACATGCACACTCACCCATGTACGCAGACACATACACAATCACTCACACTCACTCATGCACACTCACTCATGCACACTCACTCACACTCATGCACACTCACACATGCACACTCACACATGCACGCACACACAAATAACACAGACTAATTCACACATACATATGCATGCACACTCACACATACACACATGTACACTCACTCACCCATGTACATTTACCCACACACACATGCACACTCACAAATGCATACTCACTCACACATGCACACTCACTCACCCACACATGCACTCACCCACACACATGCATACTCACAAACACTCACGAACACTCACACATAAACACACACACATGCACACTCACACATTCACACACACGCAGACTCACTCGTACATACACAACATGCATGCACACTCGCACATACACACTGACTCATAAACACTCATATACACACTCACTCACACACGCACACTCACTTACACATAGAAAGAGACACCAATAGAATATTAAATAGATATCTCTTCCAATTACCTTGTGCCAAAGTGTTAACACTCAAACTTGCATTTCACAGGTTAAACATTTGGCACCGGTCCTGTGTTTTGCAGTTTATGACTATCTTATGATATTACTATTCCTATCTCTCTGCCTACAACTCGCCCAGTATTGTGCGTTTGCATTGTGTGACTGGCATGGAGTGTGTAAAACTTACAAGCAATTGTATAGTCAGGCACTGACTGCACAGAAAGAGTTAACAGCAGAATCCCCTTCATAGAAAGCTGAAGTGTCAATGTAAACAGAATGGGGGGGGGGTTAGCACAATCAGCAGGCAGACAGGAAAGCTCGTTGAAGTGCTCTTGGAGGCTCACTCACTAGCTGTAGTCTAAGTGCACGCACAATGTTTCTGGTGATGGAGGAGCTTGCTGGTTCAAGGAGTAAGCTGGGCAATGAGGATTGGAGCAGAACTTTTCACCCGGCTGGCTCCTTTGCACCAGTCTTGTGCACAGACGGAGCTGGGCGGGGACAAGCTCTGCAGCCCAGGACCCAGGAGTGATACTCCCATGCCTGCATGCCCAGTCCTGCTCAGTGGCTGCAGCTCGCTGAAAAAAATACAGAGAATATAAAAAAGGGAGCCGAAGGCCGCTCTGGCATTCTGTATAGATCTGAGCACAGGAAATGAGTAGAAAAGGAGGAGTGACTTAACAAATCAAGTGATTTCTAAGAAAGTGGACCCAAAAGGTATATAAAATGACACGTTATATTCAATTTTATTGCAAAAGGAATTGATTAAGCTAGAGGTAAAAAGTCCCCTTTACACATCTCAAGCACCAACTTTTCTTTTATTAACTAAACTATATTCTAACCAAATTCGCTGCCCTTTTCTTTAAAAACCCTTCTCCTTTCTTCTGACCCTTCCTTTACTCCTCTCACACCACTCACTGCCCCCTTCTTCTCTCTACTTCCCCCTCATATGTCTTTCTTCCTCCTATGTAAAGTCTGTTCGATCAGCTTCAGCTCTCTCCCCACCAACCACCTTCCCTCCTGCCTTACTTCCTCCACTGAACGTCATACACCGCAGACACTCCCACCCACAGGCGGCTCTGAGTCTTGGGGATTAAATGAACACTGTTCTTTTGTTCTATTTTTAGAACCAAGATGAAACCAAGGTCTTTTTTTAATTTATGTAATTATTTCTACAAAATTATCGTAACATTGGTTTTTTTTTTACTATTGTCATTTTTTTCATTTCCCAGAATGCCCTGTGTGAGGAAAGAGAGGGGTGGACTGTGGGTGTGGTTCACAGGGGGGTGAGTGTTTAAATGTTTGATAAGTCTTATGGTGGTTTAGCTTGATAAAGGCCCCAATGTGGGCCGAAACGTTGCTTACACGAGTGATGTTCAACAAAATTATTTGATCACAAGAATTTTTTCGAGTGCGGGTCCATTCTGAAGGTTGTATATTATGTTTGTCCACAGCACCCATTATTGATTTTTATATATATTTATATATATATATATATATATATATATATATATATATATATATAGGTGCTTTATAAATGTGTTGCTAATATACTAATAGAAATTAAGACAATACGCAAAAAGTATGTTCAGCACAAGACCTATTCGTTAAACTAATGCACAAAAGGGAGTTCACTGTCCCTTTATGCTCGCCACAAACTAAAAAAAAATCTGTTAGTTTGACATACTGGGCCAAATGGAGCTGGCCAATATTGTGACCCCTGGACCAAAGTTGCAAACCCATAGAGAAAGCAGGCATTGTTGATATCATCGCCTTAGGAAGGCCCCAATATATGGACCAATTAATGTATAATTCATTTTGTAGGTCCCGATAGTCAGTTTTTTGCAGCCAATGTTTAGCCAGGTTTTCTTATTTGGGACCAGGTTAAGTTTTCATCCACTAGATGGCATAACTGTTCAAGGTATTTTGTATGCAACACCTGCCAGTATGTTGCATTTAAATGTTTTGTGTCTTTTGTTAAGCAGAGAAGCTAACCTGGTTAGCTTGAGACTGGTTAAAAGGAGCCAAAAAGCCCTTCATGTGCAAGGCATGCAGCATAAAGCCTTCTGGTAAACTGAGCACATGCTATGGTCCATGTCTACCCGGATTTCACTTGGCTTTCATCATATAATTACAGAATACGTTTTAATAGGCACTTGTAAAGTTTAACTAATTTATGGAGTAAAGGAAAATCATAGGCTCTTAATGCAATTACTGTGGTCTTTTTCTTTTGCCTCATTAACTCAATGATGCTGCTAATTAATGAGGTCTACACAATTTGCTCATGAGTTGTGGACACCCTGGGTACCTCCTCTTTTTATAGCATTTCTGAGACCAGATAATATGTTATATGGCTGTCATGCCAAAGTTATCTATGTATGTACCACCTGATAAAATAACATACAGTAACCTGTACATCATTATGATTGCCACAGCTGTATTTGAATATGTCTTTATTTGTCAAGCAGAAACCCAAAACACACCGTATGTGCAACCAACATTTTGGGTGCCTGCTTCACAAATAAAGATATACAGCTGTGGCAATCATAATGATGTAAAATTTCTTGCAGGCAGCTACTGCAAATCATCTAATTAACAAATGGATGTAATGTGCAATGCAGCAAAAACATTGTAGTGGACATTCAAAATTGAACCTGTCCATCAGTGGAAAATACCAAACTTGCACTGAAAAGTGAATATGTTAAAATAATAAGAAGCCGAAGGGAAGTGAATACGCAAAATACAAATCTTTCATCATCTGCTCCAAAATGTATTTTACAGATGCTAAATAGCAACTGGCTTTACGTCCCTGCAACATAATTAGTAGGCAGATTGCATGTAAAGTATTTAAAAACTCTTCCCTCGTGTACAAACAAGTACACTGTACAGTTTTGAATACATTTTTGCCAGTTTTTCACAACCAAAAATTAAAATACTTTGAACTTGTTGAAGATGCATGTTACAATTTTTTTTCCTATGTTAGTTTTTGAAGGTATCTTATAAGTATCGATAAGAAAGAAAATGATCCACTGACATCGATATCTAAACACATCCTGCACAATTGCTATGTCATCAGTAAGAATTTTGTTTCTCGTTAAATGTTTATTCTTATATTAGGAGGAACAAAGATTGTAAAATCCCGTTACATGCAGATTGGCAAGAGCAAGGTTTCCAAGGTAAGTCATCTCAGAATCAGTACATTTATTGAGATACAGTATATTTCTGGACTCCAGATAATGATTGAAGGTGGACAGGGCAAAATGAATTACTTTTTATTGCAATGATGTACCATAACAGCTTTTATTGGAGACAAAATATGTCCCCTCCAGCAGCTGTTTAATTAACTTCAACTGCATTGGTAAATTTCTGTGGAGTAGAAAACTCAGTAGCTACCTGGATCAACCCTGTTTCATATTCATTGAGGGGGGAATTTCATGTCATGCCCATTGAATGCTTCAACTCAAAGAATGGTTGAAGTCCATGCTGATCCTGTTGGTAATTTCCCCATCAGTACTGATGTAGTAGATACAGCTCTCTGTAACAGTTTATGTCCTTGGTAGAAGCTAAACTTTTGCAAGTATGCTAGAAATTGCTATAATATTAGGAGTGGCAAAATCTACAGTTTGGTACATCTGAAAGAAAGAAATCACTGGTTAACTCAGCAACGCAAAAAGACCTGGACGTCCACGGAAGACAACAGTGGTGGATGAATAATTTCCATGGTGAAGAGAAACCACTTCACAACAGCCAAACAAGTGAACAACACTCTCCAGGAGGTAGGCATATCTATATCCAAGTCTACCATAAAGAGAAGACTGCATGAAAGTAAATACAGAGAGTGCACTGCAAGGTGCAAGCCAATCATAAACATCAAGAACAGAAAAACATCTAAAAGAGCCAGCACAGTTCTGGAAAAACATTCTTTGGACAGATGAAACCAAGATCAACCTCTAACAGAATGATGGCAATAAAAATGTATGGAGAAGGTGTGGAACAGCTCATGATCCAAAGCATACCACATATCTATAAAACATGGAGGAGGCAGTGTGATGGCTTGGACGTGCATGGCTGCCAGTGGCACTGGGACACTAGTGTTTATCCATGATGTGACACAGGACAGAAGCAGCTGAATGAATTCTGAGGTGTTCAAATCCAGCTAAATGCAGTCAAATTGATTGGGAGATATTTCATAATGACCCAAAAGTTCAAGACATCAGGCTGTCATCGCCAGCAAAGGGTTTTCAACCAAGTATTCGAAATGGACATTTTATTTTCAGTTTTTTAATTTGTACAATTTATTTTGAGCCCCTGAAATGAAGTGATTGTGTTAAAAAAGGCTTTAGTTCCTCACATTTCTATGCAATCTTTTTGGTTAACCCACTGAATTAAAGCTGGAAGTCTGCAGTTCAACTCAATCCATTCATTGTGGTAATGTACAGAACCAAAATTAGAAAAAAGTTGTATCTGTCCAAAGATTTATGGACCTAACTGTATAATGCAGTGTTGCCCTGCACTAGTAAAACTGCTGTGTTTGCTTCAGAAACACTATTATTGTTTATATAAATAAGCAGCTGTGTAGCAATGGGGCAGCCATTCAAAGGAGAAAAAGGCTCAAGTTACACAGCAGATAAGCTCTGTAGAACACAATGGTGTTATCTGTTATCCATTATTTATCCTGTGCCATATAGCCTTTTTTCGATTTCTGCTAATGCTACTCAGCAGCTTGTTTATATGTACTATAGTAGTGTTTCTGAAGCAAACAAGTCAATTTTACCAGGGCAGGGCAACACTACATGATATTTTCATTACTTTAAACACTTTCATTTTTTGGTGTTACTGTTCCTTTAATGAATGATTGCTGACAAACCATTTATTTATGAATGATTGCTGACAAACCCCAAAAGATAATGAATGATATACACATGGCTTTTCAGATGTCATTCTTGTAGGCACCACATATAACCCCTTACCTTATGTCTATTGCTCTTACAACACTAGCTGGTCGAACAGAGTTAATACATTTTAGTCCTAGAAAATGCAAACAGAAGACACATTTATTGATTTTATTCCATATTTACTGGATTGTGTGTAATGCAGGATGACTGGAGTTTTGTCTTTTGTGGGTTGATACGTGGGCCTATGAATTTGAACTTTACCTTGTGCCCACCAGGGTCTAAAGCATTTATGTAGTTCTTTACATACAGTAATTGGTAATTACATAGGCATAAACAACCTATAATTTGTCCAAATACACTCAAAATATGGATTGCAAGGAGGAAGGTAAAAACACTGGGTGTACCCTGGCTGGGCTTTATGCTCCTCCTTTTCAACAAATACACCAACCTGTGTGCCCACCAACTCTTTCTGCTGGGGGCATGGGTAGTACAGCTTGGTCGGGTGGTGCAGAAAATTCTTGGAAATGCAGAAGATTGGTTGCTTCTTTTTTCGAAATGTATTTGTATCTATTTAGTATTATGCCATTTCTGTTATTATACACATTACTGCAGGGGTGTCTAAAAGGTAGATGGGGATCTACCAGTAGACCTTTAGCTGGTGATCAGTAGATCTCAAGAAACTGTCAACAAACAGCTTGTCTTAATCACCCTCCTGTTACACGTTTTTCATTCAGATATTTATTACGTTATGGTTACATAAGAAATAGTTGTTTGTTTAATATAGTATTATATATTTTCTCATAAATCAATATTTCAAGCTGTCTACTCAAAGAGGCTTCCACCATACATTAAACCCACAGTGCTTACCGAATTGACACCGTAACCCGGGTGCCACTGCCCGAGTTAGATACATTCTTACCAAAAATTACTGTATGTAGAAGCGCATTCCGAGACACATGCGATCCTTGGCCTTAAAGGAGAACTAATCCCCCCTTAAAGAGAGTCCCCATCTGATAGCCCTCATTCACCCCCCTCCCACTTCCTCCCTGAAAAGTGCGCTGCTACATACTGTGATTTTTGGTAAGCCTGTCATTGTTTTTTGAAAAATGTGGCCTGAGCCATTCTTATAATGCCTCAAAGGCTTGCCATTGATTCAAGAAAAAAAAAAAAAAACAGTTGCAAAACTATATTCAAAACATATTCTTGCAAATATATGACAGAGTCAGCTTCACACTGGTAAAACTTTCCAAATATTTGGACATGATTAGTTTATTGCTTGGTGTAGAATACTACTTATCATGTGCTGAAATCAATGTTAAGCATGTGCACTGGGCACCTTCAGCCTCTATGTGCCTCTCTACATACTGAGAGTATCTATTTGGCAATCTCTGATTACTAGGGAAGATTTAACCTTTATAATTAGGCAGTAATTTGTGTGAAACACAAACAACAAATAGTTATTATTTTCATTAACAAATATATTAATATGAAACATATATGAAACAAATGAACACTTCTGAAGTTGTTTTCTTGTAAAATCTATATTGAAATGAAGAATTTGGGGTTGGCTATTGATCATTTTAAAGGGGTGGTTCACCTTTCAGTGAACATTTAGTATGTTATAGAATGCCCGATTCCTAGCAACTTTGCAATCCACTTCTGACTCTTTACAACTTTCAAATATGGGGCACTGACCCTGTCAGCTAATAACTATTCCTCTGTGAGGCTACAATATTACTGCTATTGTTACTTTTTATTAGTTATCTTTCTGTAGAGGCACTCAACTATTCATATTCCCATCTCTAGTTCAAGCCGCGGTCTGGTTACTATGGTAAATAAGACCCTAGCAACCAGATAGTTGCTGAAATACCAAACTTGAGATCTGCTACATATCATAAGAAAAACCATAAGAAATGAAGACCCATTGCATATGGTCTTAGAATATAAATGTCTACATCATACTAAAAGTTAATTTAAAGAACAATCCATTTAAAAACTAGCTATTGTACTAAGCATTGTATGAAACATTAGTGTTCCTTTAATAAGACATTAGGTGCTGAATTTAAAAATAAATTTGTTATAGCATCTATTATCAGAATGTTCAGGATGTGGTGTTTTCTGGATAAGGGATCTTGCCCTTACTCTCCATACCTCAAATAAACTAAAAATCTTTCAAACCTCAAATAAACCCAGTAGGAATGAATTTGCCACCAATATAAATCCATCAGCTTAGTCGGGATCAAGTACAAGTACTCTTTTGTTATTACAGAGAAAACAATTGGTTTTAAAAATGGTAATTATTTGCTTATAATGGAGTCTATGGTAGATGGCCTTCCCGTAATCCAGAGCTTTCTGAATGACGCATTTCCGTATAACAGATTCTATACCTGTACCACCATAAGAAGCACATGATGATGCCAGTCTATAAAGTCTTGTCCTCTTTTGGAATTGTATATATATAGTATATATTGTTTCCTTCTCTCTACCAGTTGGTTTCTCCTCTTCAGTCCTGGTCTCCTTTTTGGAAAAGAAATGTCATTTAATGCTACAAAACAGAGCGAGAATGGAATGTTGAGCTGGTTGCAGGTACAATGTCTTTGGATGTCTTGAGTGAGGTGATTGATAATGTTGACCTTTTTCTAAACTGTTGCCTCACCTTTTCACGGAACTCATCGGAGACATAATAGTACACAAAAGGATCTACATAACTGTTTAATGAGCTGATGGCCAAGCAGATCATGTAGACCGAATAAAGGTCACCATAGGTGTGAAGAAAATGCTCAGAGTAGTGAATGAGAAGTACCACATTGCTGGGTGTCAGTAAGACAATTATTATGACGAGAACCAGGGCCGTTAGTTTTAAAGCATAGCCATACTTTTCTTCATTTTGCATAAGCACACGGATAACAGATACATAGCAAAATATAATAATGATCAAAGTTAACAGGAAGCCTAACACAATGAGGCATACAAAGTAATAGAACATTTTGTCAATTTCCCAGCTGCCCCCAGTCATGTGACTTGTGTCTGCACTTTAGGAGAGAAATGCTTTCTGGCAGGCTGCTGTTTTTCCTTCTCAATGTAACTGAATGTGTCTCAGTGGGACATGGGTTTTTACTATTGAGTGTTGTTCTTAGATCTACCAGGCAGTTGTTATCTTGTGTTAGGGAGCTGTTATCTGGTTACCTTCCCATTGTTCTTTTGTTTGGCTGCTGGGGGGAAAAGGGAGGGGGATGATATCACTCTAACTTGCAGTAAAGAGTGATTGAAGTTTATCAGAGCACAAGTCACATGACTTGGGGCAGCTGGGAAATTGACAATATGTCTAGCCCCATGTCAGATTTCAAAATTGAATATAAAAAAATCAGTTTGCTCTTTTGAGAAATGTATTTCAGTGCAGAATTCTGCTGGAGCAGCACTATTAACTGATTCATTTTGAAAAAAAATTTTTTTCCCATGACAGTATCCCTTTAATAATATATTTTGCATGTTGTCTAAAAAATAAATGTTCCTATACTACCTGTCTCCAGCCTGCAACTGCCTTATAGTTGTCATGCTCTCTGATCTCAGCAACAAAAGCCTTATACACTGTGAGAATTTTCTTTTATAATTCTTATTTTGTATCTCGTTTTTTTTTTGTAGTCCCTATTCTATTTGTCTTCCAAACTACTGCCTGTTTGCTAGGAAAATGAAGCCCTAGCAACCAGCTTCAAAACGCATATGTAATCATCTTAGAATTATCTTAGCTCTCTATATTGTAATAAATGTTAATTATAACTCATTTAGAATCCTCCATCAGTAATTACATGTTCAGAATTACAGCAGAGCTGTGAAAGAATCCAGAAGTTTAATTGTTGTCTAGTTATGGTGTTTGGTTCCTTTACCTTCTTAATATCTCTTTCTAAGGGTAGGGACACACTGGGAGATTTAGTCGCCTGGCGACTAATCGCCGCGACTTTCCACGACCAATCTTCCCCGAATGCCTCCCCTCACTCTGCGCCTGGATAAAATGAAAAATCGCCTGCGCTAATCACACGCGGCGATTTGTTTTCCGGAGTCGCCCGAAGTTTCCTCGTGAGGCGATTTCGGAAAACGAATCGCCGTGTGTGATTAGCGCCGGCGACTTTTCATTTTATCCAGGCGCAGAGTGAGGGGAGGCATTCGGGGAGAAAAGTCGCTGCGATTAGTCGCCAGGCGACTAAATCTCCCCAAATCGCCCAGTGTGTCCCTACCCTTAAAGTGGATCTATCACATGCTAATCTAATAGACGTTAAACTACAAGTATATTTAGGTGTTTGTGTAATATAAGTGCCTGGAGGAATATGGACAGTTCCAGATCAGGGCAGGCTGTATGTTTCCAGCTTCACTCTGTTAGTGCACATAACCCTGCAGGGGAGACCAATGTGAAATACTGCTGATACTCAGCACCTAAGGGGTTAAGTTATTTGCTCTGCTAATGGAATATTGCCCTGGAATATAGCTGGCTTTGGAGCTCTACAGGTACTTCAAGGTATCACAGAGAAGTACCGATATGTAATAAAAACAATTATTACTCACTACAGTGAGTACTATTATTAAACTACAAAGACACAGATGTGGGGAAATAATGTATTCACAATCTGTACACGATAGCCCCCCGTTATACACAAGATTACTAGGGGAGACCCAGTTATAATAGCATGGAAAATAATCTATCTAAATAGTATAACTGTACAGTCACATACAACAGAAATGGAGTTTGTGAGAGATACATAAGATGGTGTTCTGGCATGTTTTAAGTTTAGCTATTTAAGGTATGTCCCAGCTGGAACCCAGTTCACACAAAAACTTAAGTTATTTTGTGTTCTAAGGAGGGAGCCCTGGATCTTAAAGCTTTCAATTACCACATTACTACCCACAGCATCATTCAATACTACTCCACAATCAGAGAGAAGAGAGGGGACAGTAAATGCTACTGTAGAGGATAATAACCTGGATAGGGAAACTACAAAGAGAATGTTAAATGTACTTCTGAGAGAAGTTGGCTTTCTGCTACATCATAGTCGCTTGTGGCTAAAGAGTCGCCCCAGAGAATAACCAGGAACAGTGGAGCAGAGAAAACACATACATGCCATAAAGATCCCATGGTATTAATGGTCTGCTCAGGGCTACACCAAAAAGGATGCTGTTTTTGACCAGATTAGGCACGACTTCCCACCACATGAATTTCGCTAACGGAAACACAGAAAGGAACTGTAGATGTGCAGGCGAGGGGGAGGGAGGAGAGCCAATGTGCACCAGATGTTAGCTGATCCTATAAGGAGAAAGTAAGGGACACTGCTAGGACACTAAGACTGGATATTAGGCTTTAGCCTTTTCATCTTGGGACAAAACAAGGACGTTTGTTTTCTGCCAAAAAATAATTTTAACGATTACAAGAGAGAAAAAAATAGGTTGAATATGTTTGATGGCAGTGCAGTGACACGAAACGCGCTGTTTTTACCAGTGTATCATTATGTGTTAATAAAAGTTTTTTTACCTACATCTCAAGAATAAGTGATTCTTCTTAAAAGACTGCAGTGTGTGCCGCCACAATGATTGGTGTGTGTTGGAGTGCTAAGCAAAGCAGGCTACCACCTTGTTCATCCTAAAAGCATTCCATGGGTCACCACCATTCATCCCAAATGACACCCCTTTTGCATTTTGCTCAGCCAAACTCAGGCCACATAATGAGAGAGGCACAAGTCACATCCATTTTGGTGCAAACAATTTCTCCTATGAGTAAAACTGCCAGGGAATGCTTTAATTCTTTGTTTTGCACTTTGGCCCTTGCAGCCTGTTTATAAATGATCCCTATAGAGTCATAGCTGGTTACAACAGTTGTCGGTAAAGTAAGAATAGTACCAGTCAATCTAGATATACATGTATTTATTTTACATGGTGCCTTGCTTGGTTCCTCGTGTTGTGTAAACTTCACTTTGAGCACATTAATATCCATTGTGCAGAACAAAGAGAAACACTTGTTCTTCTGTTCATAAGTGGTAATAATAAGGGTCTACCCCAGCAACTACAGCAAAATGTGTATATAGATGGTAAGCACTCCTAAAGTGATTTATTGCATATTTAGTGATTCTTATGTTTTGGTTTGGTCAAGGGAGGCCATTGAACTGGTATATATGCCGGTAATCATTTTATGTTTGGAATTTCACAGTGATTGCCAGGGTATTTACATATAATTATTTACTGGTAAACATACATACATACACAGTATAGATGGATGCAGGGGAAAGTGCAGCACACTGCAAAAACTGCAAGTGACCCCTTTGCCTGTTGCACACATCATTATGTCAGTTTACCCCACGCAAAAAAAAAAATCAAACATGTTTCCTTTATTAGGTCACTTTGCTAACATGTTGCGATAAGACGCTTAAAAATATAACTACAAGATCCCTTTTCTTATACAGGGAAGCCTGATATAGGGGACCTGTCACCCAAAATAATTATTCAAAATCCTATTTTATCACATTAGTCAAGCAAAATGAATTTTAATTACACTGTATAAATTATTTGAATCTTGTTTCCTCCAGTCTGGGAATTCATATTTATAGCAAGCAGGCTGGAGCCATTTTGTGGACACTGTTATTAAGACAAGCCTTGTATCATCTCAGAATCTTATTTGTGCACCAGAATGGGGGACCCGATGTCCATCCCCATGCCCTGGCTACACAATTAAATGGTTAACAGAACAGGGGGGAATGTGGGGAGAGCAGTGACATCAAGGAAGTGCTGAATGAAAAGTGAAAGTAATTGTCTGTCCCGCCTCTATGCCCAGGACATAGAGGAGGGGCAGACGATATTTGATTGAAAGCTGAAATTATTAAATGAGTTTACAACAGCTATGAATGCTTTAATAAAAAATAGAAATTGTTTTTTAAGTTTAATTGTATTATACAGCTTTTTGTGTCTGGGTGACAGGTTTGCTTTAAGCAACATTAGTAATTTTCCTATGTGAGGCAGAGACGATTTCACCATTATTAGGTCACCAGTGGCGTAACTACCGGGGGAGCAGGGGGTGCGATTGGGCCAGGGCCCGCACCCCCTCAGGGCCCCCCGGCAGCTCACGCGCCACGATTCCCAGCGGTTCCGGGTGTACGGCCGGCGGTTCCGGGTATACGGAGGGGGGCGGGGGGCCCAGTAGCGCGTCCTGCCCCGCCCCCCCTCTAGTTACGTCACTGTAGGTCACTTTAACTCCTGCATGAGATTAACACTTTACTCAAGAAAAGAAGAGGATTTGCTTGCTTCTGTACTGTAATGGGGGGATTTTGTACAGAAACATTTTTAACGTATTCTGAGGAGCAGACCATCAGGGATACTGTGGGTGTTATTCCAGACCAAGGGGCTTTAAACGAAAATTAAGCCAGTGTGTGTATGGAAAAAGATATGTGTGAGCTAACCATCCCATTATATCCCTTAAAACCTAATGCTTTATGGGGTGAGCCACAACCATGCAGGACTGGGTGCAAACTTAGACAAGATCATTAGTGCACAGAGGCCTGGTAAATAAATGGAGTATGGACACATCTGTAGGGACCAAGGGAAATGCTTATTTTATTTTAATTCAGCCATTGGTCTTTTCACTACATCATATTACCACTCCCCTACAAATCCCTTGAAGGGAAGCATTCCCTTTAATATGCAGCTGTAAATGTAATGTCACCACTAATCACTCCATGAATCCGCCACTATCTATGATACACATCCAAAAATATTCTATTACAGGTATGGTATCTGTTATTCAGAATGCTTGGGACCTGTGGTTTTCCGAATAACGGATCTTTCCATAATTTATATCTTCATAGAAAATTGTCAATTTGAAATTAACCCAATAGGCTGGTGTTGCTTCCAATGAGGATTAATTATATCTTAATTTGAATCAAATACAAGCTCCAGTGTTATTATTAAAGAGAAAACAGAAACATTTTAAAAATCTTGATTATTTGATTATAATGGACTCTATGCGAGACAGCCTTTCCGTAATTCGGAGCTTTCTGGATAATGGGTTTCTGGATAATGAATCCCATACCTGTATTAAAATTCATTCTTCAAGCATCATATTTTGGTAATTTTCACTGTAGTGAAACTGACTGCAGGATTGCTGTATGAAGGAATATTGTGCATGCATAATATGTTACCATCAGTAAAAATGCATAATATGCTAATGCTATATGTATACACCTCTATAAACATGAAGGTGAAGTTACTGTAATGGTTTCTCCTGTACTCTAAACATCGTTTCTCTTTTATGTGTACTACCATTGTTATGCATAAAATGTACAAAACAAAAAAAATCAAGATATGATGCAAGATCTAAATTCTACCTGAATTTAAAAAAAAACTGACTTCAGGGTAAATCAAGAGCCATCTTTAGCACAAATCAAGGTTGGATATTTCTGTTTAATAAAGCTGTACCGGAGTGAAACTCTTATTAGACACCTAATACGGTACCAAGCACTAGTGATGGGCGAATAAATTCGCCAGGCGCAAATTCACTGCAAATTTCCATGTTTCACCACTGGCGAATAAATTTGCAAACCTGTGGAGAAAGCTCGCCAGTGAAAAATTTGCCTCATCGAAAAATGTGGGCGTCAGAATAGTTGTGCGCATAAATATTGTCACGTGTCAGACACCCATTGACTTTAATGCATTTGGACAAATTGGGCGCGCGTATAAAAATTGGTGCCGGAATTGACCCGCGTCAAATAATTTTGACGCCCATTGACTTCAATACATCTGGCAAATTTTTCACCGTTTCACGAATTTCGTGGGAAATTTGTGAATTTTTCGGAGAAGAGAAACAGGAAAAATTCGCCCATCACTACCTAACACCATTGAATAGACATTAAAGCACATGTAAGGTTTACAACCCTTTGTTTTATTCAATATAACTTTGATGCAGTATCAGTATAAACAAAGAAAACAATTACATTTTGTTTTCATATTAAAAGAAATAAAAAAAAAGTCCATTATAATCCTTCTTTCTGTAACTACAGAGGTCAAATACTGTATCTGGGTCAGGAACTAATTTCAAAGATGGGAAAGGAAAGGCTTGAAAAGGTTGAAAGAACTTTCCAATGTTAAGTGCTTTCTTCTTTACTGATGAGTGGTTGACGCTGCGTTTTTCAGCGTTCAGCCGCAGGGGAGCGCAGGAATAGACACATGGCTATATCGGAGGTAATCTGATTGTTCAGCCGTATGGCCGAACGATCCAATTACGATGTGCCATGGGCTCCAACAGGATCGGTCGGGTCAAAATCAAACCTGACCGATCGACCAAACGACCGATCTCCGCCGGACGAAAGATGTCGGCACACGCCACAAACAATCCGAAAATCATATGAATCCTCGATTCGTAAGATAGGATCTGTGTGTCTATGGCCACCTTTAGAAACCACAAGTCATCACTTATCTTTCACAGGCTGGGGGTTCCAGAATAACAGAAGATAAGGTCATATACAGAATATGCCAGAATGCTGCTAAGCACAAAAAATTGTGTATTCTGGTCACTGGGGTCTCTATTTCATTCAGTTTAGACCAGTGATCTCCAACCAGTAGCTCGCATGTTGCTTACCAACCCCTTGGATGTTGCTCCCTGTGACCTCAAAGCTTATTTTTGAATTCCTGGCTTGGAGGCAAGTTTTAGTTGTATAAAAACCAGATGTACTGCATAACAGAGCCTCCTATAGGCTGACAGTCCACATAGGGGCTACCAAATAACCAATCACAGCCCTTATCTAGCACCCCAGGAAGTTATTGCATGCCTGTGTTGCCACCCCAACTCTTTTTATTTTTGAATGTGGCTCAGGAGTAAAAAAAAGTTTGGGGACCCCTGGTCTAGACTCTAGAGGGAACACTGGCTCCTGTAGAATGTACATGTAGGAGGAAATCTGATGTCTTTAGGGATAAAGCAACTAGGGGCACAGGGAAATTTATATTGTTATTGGCAGGGGGTAGAATGTTTATATGGCAAAGAAAATCAACCAAAATAAAAGTAATTCATAGTTTTCTTTCCTACAACAAACCCATTGCAGTGCTATACGGTTCTAGTCCACTCACATCTGCATTCCCAACGTTAAAACACAGAAGTGAGTCTGACATCAGCAAAAGATCATAGGTTTGGTTGTATTGTCCTTGTTCAATCATTAAAATGACTGGCTACTAGAGCAATTGTTGGTGAGGGAGAGAACAGGCTTTTGTTGGACACAAAGATGGGCAGTTTTGGAAGTATTTGAACCTCCCGTCTGCTTGCAGTTCGAAGCGGCCATCCAATCACATCATTTGAATATCAGACAGAATAAACCTGGTTACAGATGTGGTTTCCTACTTGCAATAGTCTCTGCTAACAATATGTTGAGGCATGGACAATGAATTGTTTACTAGAGGTTTGCTACTGCTGTTCTGCAGTAATCAATAAGACAAGCTATGGAAATATTGCTATGTAGTTACCACAGCATACAATTTTGTAAAACTAGTGTGACAATCTTAAGAAATGCAGTTCATTCTTATAATCCAAATGATACAACTGTACTTATTTTGGTTGGCTGGATTTCCTATAGTAGTAACATTTACTAATTGCTGACCATCACAATCAGCTTGTCCTTTGTGAGTTGCCTTAATTACACATGGATGTGAGAAATTCCACTTTTAGACCAACCGTTTCAGCCACAGTGTCTATGGCATAACCCTTAGCCCAACAGGTGAAGCCGTACTTTCAACAACTGATGAAAAATTTACTGTACCTTGTTATGCCAATGATTTACAGTATGTTTAAAATATTAAGATTCCAGTTGGTTCCTCATGATTTTGGTGCTCGATACTGGAATATAAAGATTAATGTCAAGACAGGCATGTAGCCTGGTTAAAGTGTAGGAATTGCTTTATCTGCAAGCTTTGCTTTCATCAAACAGGTAAGTGTACTGATATGGCTTTGTTTGTTCCCTTAGGGGACAGTTTTTGTATTCCCAAAGGTTCCATGTTAAACGAACAGTAACACCAAAAATTCTTCTTCTTCCATGCAGCTTTAGCCAGAGGAGATCAAATGCCTCTATGATAGAGTAGATTACTTGTCTCTGGTCAATATGTTGTTTGTGTTGGCATGATAGCAACTCCAGAACAGGACATAAAAAAATTCTGTCTCTCAATATTTTTACCACCATAACCGACTGTAGGTTTTATGTACATTTGCCTTAAAGCAATACTGGCACATTCCTATAAAAATCATAGGAACGTGTCAGTATCAAGTATGTGCAGCACCCGGAATATTTCCAGTCAAAGCCGCCCCCAGCCCCACGCAGCCGACCGCTCACACTACTAACTGATCTTCTGTCTTGCTTCCGTGATGCTGGGCTAGGGGCGGAGCGATCCTTCCATAGGCTGAAGTCCTGTTTTGATTCGTAATTAGCCTATGGAAGGATCAGGCCACCCCCGGGCTCAGCATCACTGCACATAAGATCTTTCAACAGTGTCGGAATCAGGTGAATGCAGGTTTGCTGGGCTTGGGCGGCTTTGAGGGAAAATAATCCGGGTGCAGCACATACTTGATACACTTTCCTATGATTTTTATAGGAACGTGTTTCGATTTAACTACTTCTGCAGACACCTCCTCATAAAAGTGTCTCTTTGTTCATTTGCATACCTCCCAATTTTGACAGCTCAGCCCACAGTCCTGGATTTTTATTGATCAAATCTCTTTGATTTCCTGTAAAACTGTTATAACACATAAAACATTGCCCTAAAACTCCCAGAAATGTGTCCAAACTTCCATAACCTGCCATAAAACAGGAATGGTAGATTTTATTTGTTCCTCTTACCATCAGCATGTTGAGGGAACCTTTAAGTTTCCCATATTCACTTTTTAAAAGACCAAAACTATTCACACGGTTTCTTAGGAGCGTGTTTGTTATTATTATTTAAAGTTGGGCACCCCTTATTAAATAACATGTTCAGCTGATTTTCTAAGTGAAAAGAAGTTAACCTAATCTCTTTAGAGAATAAACTTACTTAAAAAAAAATTAAAGGCAAAGGAAAGTTTCCAGCAGCCCAAATGCAACCCCATCCCTTATATTTAGATCAGTGATCTTCTGGTGAAGCAAAGACTGCAATGGGCTCTTAACTGCTGCCATTTTGGAATAAAGTCTTTCCAGTGCATCTTTAGCTCTAATTTTGGCTGCACTACACATATATGTGGCATCTGTGCAAACCTTTGTGCATGCATTTGGTCAGTGACCAGATCAGAAAGGTGAGGGTGCAGCTAGTGATATCAGCCAAGGAGTTCATTTAAAAGGCATTCAAGTCCAGATTATAGGCTGCTGCAACGACACAGGAAAAGTGAGTAGTGGATTTGGAACACAGTTTTTACTTTTTAATAAGCAATTACTCTTTTATACTTAGCAAGAACCACACTGCCAAAAATAAAAGCCTCCAAACCTTTCTTGTTGTCAGCAAAGTATGGTTCTAGTTTTGCTTTAGGATGTTTCCCACTTTGCCTTATAGAACACTTCTAGTTCATAAACATTTTTAGCCCGGCACGGACTCAGATTCTCTAGACTGTAGTCCCATTTGATGCCGTGGAACATTGTTGAGACTTAGTAGACTCTTGTTGTGTTAACGATTGTTGTGTTAACTTGACTTTAAAACTAAACAAAGTATGTAATTTGATGGGGGTACATTGTGCCCATACCTTTAAGCATGACTAAAGAAACGTTCAATTTCAACTTCACTTCAACTTCGTTTTCCGAAGTCGTCCGAAGTTGCCTCACGAGGAAACTTCGGGCGACTTCGGAAAACAAGGCGCTCAGAGTGCCATCCCGCCGGCGATTTTCATTCTAGCCGGCGGGAAGGCACTTCGGGGAGATTAGTCACCCCGAAGCAGAGGAGATTTTTCACCATGGCGACTAATCTCCCCGAATCTGCCCATGTGTCTCTGCCCTTAAACTACTCTAAACTGGCTAAACCATATTCTCAGATTTAATTCTATTTTGCTTAAAAGTACACAATCTCTGTTTTCACTGAGGAGCCCTAGATGGCTCAAACAAGTTTCCATTGTAGTTGCGTTCGAATGCTGACATACAGAAACATACAGCAGCACAAGGAATGCTGCTCAAATATGCACCTTCTTGGAGTGATTGGCAAGGCACAAACAGGGTTTCAGTACAGGCAAAGCTTACCTGAGAACACGGCTGGATTCAACCAAAATGAGCAATCATACACTCACTTGGCACAGAAAAAAACACTAATATGTGGTAGCCTGGTTTTTCCTTGCAACTGTAACCACTACTATTGCAAAGGAAGAAAAAAAAAAGACATGCTCTACTGCACATTAAAAAAGCTTTTTGTAGTATTGGGTACAATCTGCAGTTGACTGATGCTGCTGTTGTGGATTGTTTTATCCAACTTTTACTGTTCCCGGTCTGGTGACAGAAGAGCTATGGTGATCCAGTGCTAAGACTATGGTCAACAGGAATAAAAATAGATTGCCTTCTCGAAAAGGGACAGGTCTTCAGAGGTCTGTGAATTTTTTGTGAGAATGTTTACATCTCAGTAATCATGTGTTTTGGCATTCATTAAGAGGTTGATGATAGTAAAGCCTATTAAAGTCTCAACATACATAGCATGTACATTTATTGGTCATATTTAGTATACATAAAGCAAACTTATTTAAGTGCTCATGATTGTTATAAAATCTTAATGTTGCAATGGTACTGTGTAATCCACAGTGTCCTGCCATAACACACACTGTGCCCTTCCATACACATCACTTAGATTCTAGGCGAATGCCAATATGCCTACCATTTCCTGGATTGTTACACAGGAGAAGTTAATACTTAAGGGTTTTGTCAAATTTATTTTAGAAGCATAGCAATTGTGTCTGTACTGTGAGCCTCTAGCAATGTATATTGCAAGAAAAAATAAAGAAAAAGGATGGCAATTGAAGCATTTACTGTATCCGTTTTTCCTTAAAACTGTAATAAAATATAACTAATGGCATGTTACAAGGGATATCAGCCTCTTTGTTTGGCCTTTTTCTCGTTTCTATTTCAATTTAATCTGCCATTAGTGTTTCCCTCAAGTAGTGCTGTCAGTAATGTAACTATATTTTTTGTAAAATGCTTATATTCAAGGAAATTCATGGCACTGGGAATAATGTTCAGCATATTCTAGTTTATATCAGGCACACCAAAACACATAATAAAAAAACAACAAAAAAAAAAAATTAAAAATAAGAAAACCCAGTCCTTTGAAATGTTATTGAGCAGCAAATGTAGAAACGTGACTGTGATTCTGAGTGTGTTAGGGAGAGGCAGGCCTGCGAGGGTACTGCACTCTATATCGGGTAACACTCATGCCATGAACTTCAGAGCTCTCACACACCGTCTTGCAAGGAACCATCTCTTCATCTTCTTCTCCTGTAAGCCAATCCTGGATGATCTCCGCAGCTCTTGGACTGACATTTTCCTCAAGCCAGTGGCTGTGCCATGCAGAAAACTTCTCATGGTGTTTTTGGAAAACTTGTGGCTGGACCTGCAGGAAAACGAAAAACGGAAGAGGGGAGTTAAAAATAAATTCTTTTCATATTCAAAATATCATACAGTCGTACACAAAACTATATCCGACATGAAACATGAAATGAAAGAGTTAAAAGATCAAGAAAATAATGCACTATATAACATCAAACTTCAACAGTTCCAAGATCATATGAAGTTTTCCACAGCTTCACAGAACGTTTTCCGAAATCATTCTCCAACTTCTGGTTAAGACACATTTTTATCCTTCTCCCTATCTAAACATGTTTGGTTTCCAAGTGGCAACCCCCTTGGCTGTGTGATGTTATTCTTAAAAAATGTGCAGGGCAATAAAGTTTAAATTGCTCTTTAAAGTACTCGCCAAGTCAGATGTCACTTTGGAAATGCCATAAATTGATGTAGTTACAACTGCCAGTTTATGCAGGGAAAGGAGGGGTGGCTTCGTGTTTTTTTAAAGTATAGATTCACTAAAAATAAAAACCTCAGTATCGTTACAGTCAAGCATTTGTACCAAAGTTAATAGCAACTCTGAAGTAAAAACCTGTATTTTGCTTAATGTAACAATAAATCCAAATGGTGCTTACAAAAGTCTACAACCAATGCTGTAATATTGAAAGCCATGAAAAACAAATGAAATCTTGAAGTGATTGTAAGACAGAGAAAAAAAACGGACTGTAACATTTTACGGATACCTCTCTGGCTTTGGAAAGTGTTCCCCAGCGATACATATAGTCTTCCGAATTAACAATAAACATCATCTTGTGACTGTTGAGTCTGAAGCGGCAGTCCATGTTGCTAGCACTTTCTACCCCCATTAGCTTCTTCCACGAAGACTTCACTTCATCCTTCATAACTCGCATAGTCCTATATTGCCAGCTATGGAAACTTCTGATGTTCCTAAAAAGGGGGTTGGAAAAATAAATAAATAAATTTACAGATTCAGGAGTTCATGGAAATCTATGCAACGTAAATGGCAACCTAGTGTGTACTCATTAAAATATGTGCTAATTTAGTGATTTAATACGATGATAAGAAAGGGACATGTGTTCTCTTATCATCCTTGTGTGAATTTTGATGTTGCCATCCTTTCACTTTGCTAGCAGTTATCAGTGCAACCAGACTAGCATTGATAACTGCATTAAGATATGCTATATTCTCCCAAAGCATGAACATGTTTACTGGTCTTTATAATGCACCCCAACATCAGTAGATAATGTCCCCAGCTCAATGAAATGATATATATAATGTGTTGACTACAAAAAAAACAGAAGCACTAGGATTGTAGTAACTATGGTGTAAGCCAGAGGAAAATGACCAAAAAAAAAAATATCTAAATTATATATTCACCACTATCCATTACACAAACATACTTGTAAAATAAGAAAACTTAGGTAAGATGGTCCTTATAACGTAACAGAATAGTTTTTCGCTTAAATACCAGCTTGTAATTTTGTTCTTTTCAACATTCCCTTAGTGCAGGGATCCCCAACCTTTTGAAGCTGTGAGCAACATTCAGAAGTAAAAGGAGTTGGGGAGCAACACTAGCATTAATAATGTTCAAATAAGTGCTGTGATTGGCCTATATGGATTGTGAACCTAGATTGAGGCTCTGTTTGGCAGTACACCTGGTTTTTATTAGGGATCCACCGAATCCAGGATTCGGTCAGGAATCCTTCTGCCCGGCAGAACCGAATCCGAATTTGCATATGCAAATTAGGGGCAGGGAGGGAAATACCATGACTTTTTGTCACAAAACAAGGAAGTAAAAAATATTTTCCCCTTCCCACCCCTAATTTGCATATGCAAATAAGGATTCGGATTCAGTTCTGTATTCGGGCGAATCTTTTGCGAAGGATTCAGGGGTTCGGCCAAATCCAAAACAGTGGATTCGGTGCCTCACTAGTTTTTATAAAACTAAAACTTGCCTCCAAGCCTGGAATTCAAAAATTATCACCTGCTTTGAAGCCACTGGGAGCAACATCCAAGGGGTTGGAGAGCAACATGTTTCTCACGAGCTACTGGTTGGGGATCACTGCCCTAGTGGTTGTGCTTGCATCACACCTGTAGACTTGTGATGTGAATTCAAGCACACATACGAACACCTACCTCTGTAACAATACAGGTTTCAAGACAAAGCCTTCACCCTGACTGCTATGTGCTCCGTCCACGTTAATGAACTGTTCCATATAGTTAACTAGGTGCTGTAAAAAAAACAAAACATACAAGGTTTAAACTGTTGCACCTAAAAGCTTCTATTTAGAATGGCAGGGACAGTAACATGGAATGGCTTGTACAGCAAGATAATAGCAGGTAATCTAACCTGAACCTCTGTGGGGTCTTCAGTCTGCACGTCTTCTGTGTCTAACAGCTCGATAGTCATTGTTACCTGACCCTGACACTGCAAGAACATCATCTGAACAGAGAGTGGGTTAAAACAAAAGTCGCATGAAATTTGTCTTCAACTTTAAAACCCTGAAAATTAAAAACATCTATATGACGAAAAGCAGTAAATAATTGTCTCTATAGTCTGCATTATTAACTAACTCTAAATCAGAATCTGGAAACTAGGGCTTGGAAGTGATGTGGCCAGACATGGAGGCAACCAATGTCACTGTGCAGCTCTACCCTTTGCTGACAAGAAAGGGAGTTTGTGCAATTGTGAAAGAATGGGGGGGCTATAAAGAGAACCTATGATTGCACCTGAAAAATACATCCCTCTACTTCTCAGCGTTGTGCAATAATGAAAGTGACAGATCATTTGTGGCTATAGTACAAGTGTGGGATCTATTATTACTGAAATGTTGGGACCTGGGGCTATCAAGAAGGTTTGTTATATATATAACATCTCCATAACTTAAATCTGCTATAAATATTTAGATTACATTACATAAACCCACTGCCACTGATATGGATTCATGCAGCTTAGTTACCAAGTACAAGCTACTGTCTTAATTACAGAGAAAAAGGAAACCATTTTTAAAAATTAGATTAGCTTGAAATCAACTCTTGATGAGATGTAGTCCAAAACATTTGTGGAGCAGCTCAGGACCCCTTTCATTCACCTACCAAATGAGTAATTTCTTTTGTTATCATGGTCTCCTGAAAGACTCAAGAATCACAACACCTCTCTCTAGCAGGAAGTTGAGGAAGGCCAGCAGGATGTTGCCCCAACTTGCTCTAGTTTTCTCTGGGAGACTGCCAATTTTTGGCAATATTTTTAATTGGTTTCCTAGCCATCCCTGGAATTTAGGACTTCTTTGGAAGGTTTCCATGGTCCCTGTGTCTCCATAGATTATATAGATTACAACACCCACATACCATGCATGTTACTCATCCAAAGCATCTTTTAGTAAGCCTCCCACAATGCCTTGGCAAATAGGAATATAATATATCGTAATTTTTCCTAACTGATCTTGACCCTGAATAAGGTTGTAGAGATGAATGTTTTTTGCAGAATATATTGCTTTCATAGAATAATTAGAAGAAATCACAATAGGAGACGTGGTGAGCTAGAAAAGATGGGAAATGAGAGCAAAGTGAATAATTTAATTATGGTGGTAAAGGTGGAAAAGGTCCATAGCAGGAAATACTATAAATTTTTAATTTTTTCGTCCAGAACTTAAACTTGACGTCTATAATATAGCAGAGATGGCATAGCCCCCCTTCTATGCAGTTTAATATAAAACTGAATATTGCATCTTGGAAGTTTATGGTCTGCGTATTTTAGTGAGCTCAAAAGGTACAGAGCTGAAACCCATTTCAATTAAAAAAAATAAATAAAAAAAAAAAACTTGGGGTATTTTTCTGTTACAGCCATTGAACCAATGATATGGATTATATTTAATAAATTATATTTAAAATTAGGGATGCACCGAATCCAGGATTCGGTTCGGGATTCGGACAGGATTCGGCCTTTTTCAGCAGGATTCGGATTCGGCCGAATCCTTCTGCCCAGCCGAACCGAATCCTAATTTGCATATGCAAATTAGGGGCGGGAGGGAAATTGCATGACTTTTTGTCAGAAAACAAGGAAGTAAAAAATGTTTTCCCCTTCCCACCCCTAATTTGCATATGCAAATTAGGGTTCGGATTCGGTTCGGTATTCGGCCGAATCTTTCACAAAGGATTCGGGGGTTCGGCCGAATCCAAAAAAGTGGATTCGGTGCATCCCTATTTAAAATTCTATCATGTGTCAGGAAATCAAGATCAATGTTCTGCCTGCATGATAAGATATCATGGAGTGGTTCATCCCTCACATAAATACAGGAAATTCCATTTCATCACCAGTGTTTTAAACCACAAAGATTGCCTGTCTGTTATTGAACTGACTTCCCTTTCAAGAGTACATATTGCCTCCTTCAGAAGTGACTTTATTTAACAGGCAGACCCAGCGAGAGAGAGAATGAATACCTTGAAGCAATTCTCATCTGTCATGCAGTGTTCGGCCTTCCATTGGTAACTGGTTTCCTTGGCAGCTCTGACACACTGGGATGCAAGGTTACCCCCAGCAGCTCCTCGTTTCTTTTCACTCAAGTACAGCTCTACCACTTTAAGGCAGATCTCATCACTTACTAGATGATGGAGCTGAAGTCACAAAAATGAAAATAAAATAGTTAATAAGAAAGCACCTAAGTAGTATTTGAACTGTACCAGATGGCAGTATACACTGGATACTTATTTTGCTGCCTATTAAAATATTTTTTAAAAAAAGCATCTTCAAAAGCCAAATTACTTCACATCACAAGTGGTAATTTTTCACAATTTAACAAAAAGCAATGTTGCTGCTGTTGAATAAGCACTGAGGCTTGACCCATTATTAAAGGACCAGTAACGTCTAATACAACGAAAAAAAAAACACCAACACAAATTAAAATTTAAAATAGCAAAGCCTTTATTAAGAAATAACTTACAGAAGCTCCACTTCCTGTCCTCTTCAGAAAGGGCGACCATCCATCTGCAGCGCTCGATTTCTCCTCCTGGCTATACACTGACAGCGTGTCCACTGCCCGATCGCCTTCTCCAGCTCTTCTTCATCCAGCAGCAGTAGGAACGCGATGTCTCCCGCTCCAGGAATGCAGCCCTGACTGCCGACCCCGTGCCCACTCAGTCACTGTCAAGGCAGCTGAAACAAAGCAGCCGGAAAAGAATGCGTCCAAGGAAGAACGCTTCCAGGCTGCATTCCTCCCCCTGAGTCTGAGTGCACGATGGATACCGGGGAGAGGATGCGGTTGCTGGGAAGGTAGAGGTTAGAGGCAGCCGTGGCCATCACTTCCCCCCTGCACGCTACTATCCACAGGTTTGGGGCTCGTCCTCCCCCGCAACAGCCTTTCAAGGCTCCTGCGCTCCTCCGCGCAGCCAAGCTGTTGGCGATGCAGCAGCAGTAGGAAGGCGATGTCTCCAAACCCATCATCGCTGACAGTTTAGGACAGGAGAGCGAGCAAAGTTGTAGAAGGAAAGGCGGAAGCAGAACGTCTCCCATTCCAGCAAATGTCATGTCCCGGGAAGGCGGCGAGTGACAGGCAGTGGCGCCACGAGAGACTGGGAGTCAGGGCTGCATTCCTGGAGCAGAGGAGCGGGAGACATCGCCTTCCAACTGCTGCTAGATGAAGAAGAACTAGAGAAGGCGATCGGGCAGTGGACATGCTGTCAGTGTATAGCTAGGAGGAGAAATCGAGCGCTGCAGATGGATGGTCGCCCTTTCTGAAGAGGACAGGAATTGGAGTTTCTGTAAGTTATTTCTTAATAAAGGCTTTGCTATTTTAAATTTTAATTTGTGTTGGTGTTTTTTTTTTCGTTGTATCAGAACAAATTTTTTAGTAAAAATTTTTTGACGTTACTGGTCCTTTAAGCAGGAGTATGGTTTACATGAACTGCACTATCCCTTAAGAGTAGCAGGAATAACAACTCCAGCTCTTCTTGTATGTCAGCTTTCAGCATTTCAGCATTTAAGAACATTATTATTACAGCACAGAAGTTCATTGTTAATGATACTCACACATATCCTCCCTTACTGAGAGGAAAGCATCCATATCACTTTAAAAGAAGATGCCATATTGTTTCTGTCTGCTATGATTTCAATCATGGAATAATCTCCTGCTGTAAATTCTTGCAATACCATACTCCCCACAACAGCTCCATAAGGCGTTGTTGACTGGTTGACTGACCCATTTAAAAAGCAATGGTCTTCAGTACACTGTAGCTTTAGCGCCAAACTATACAAATATTAGAAAATGTTAGGAAGTTTTACCTGCCGTGTGATGTTCTGAATCAGCTTGTCAATGGTGAAAACAATGTAAGCATGAATGGTAAACATTTCGCGCAACGTGTCTTCATAATGTGTAGGATCCAGATTTCCAAGAAGAAGGTTCCTCACCATGTCCAGGAAAGCAGGATAATATTCTTCTAACTCTACCTCACCTGTCAGGAACACATCAATACCCAGCTTACAAAGAGGTGATGGTGGTGCTAATGCCCTGTTTAGGACCAGCAATCTTTGATGCTTTGGTTTGGACTAGAACTTTTAGGCAATTTCCATACCAAGCAACAGAAGGTACGATTTTGGCATTGCCTTCTGAGCTACTATAAATTTGCTATGAGTTCGGAAATCCCACTGGAGAAAAGTCATATATAAAATCCTTTTCCATGTATTTTTGAAAAGCAGGTGATGGTTATTCTAACTGTGATAGGCACCTTTTATTGTGCGCCATTGAGAAAAGGACTGCTGAATGATGAACTATGTAAAGAGAACAATTCGTCAGATAAAACCTCACAAGTGCTGATGGGGGGCTCTGGCAAAATAACTTTAAGAAAACTCAAAACTCGACACTACTTTAAAACAGGTTTATAAAAAGCGCTATTACAGTAGCGATGCAATAATTGCCAAATCAACAATACTACACTGCAAAGTGACAACATGTATTCCATACTTATCACTCTTTAAGGTTACCCCTGTGTGTCTCCCAGGGGTACCCTGTCTTTTTTTTGAGGTAGAGAGCATTATAATACACAGAGGGTAACGGATAACAGATTTTACAGGAAATTAGCATCCTGAAGTTATAACATACTGCAAATATGTTATGTCTAGACTACATCTACTGTAAATATATTTTTATGACATACATTCATTTTTAGCTTCTAACCTAACACAGAGGAAATCAAAATGCCGTTTATGGAATGACACTTTTTTTAACATACTTAGGACCACAAAGACCTACTTAAAACCTGGATTAGATTCAGAAGGATTTGTGTCAAATCTTGTTCACTTTACATTTTTAGTCGCCTCCTTGTGTGATGCTAAAGCATTGAGCTATCCACGCAGTAATAGCTGCTACTTCTATACACATTCTAACAATGAGTCAAGACAGCCCATAAATACAGGCCCAGCACTTCACGGAGCACAGGAAGTCATTATTCTCTATGGCACTTTAGGTGCTCAGTAATGGGTTGGGCTGTATTTTCAGACTGCCCTTGCCTGAAAAATATAGAGATTTCTATAGATATTATCACGTATTTATAAAGTGCCACTAAATTTCACAGTGCTGTACAATAAGGGGTATACACACAGATCCTTCAGATTTACATACAAAGCAACCAATAAGGGATACAAGAGAGGCCCTGCCCAAAATATAGGGACATAAAGTCATGGGGATGGCACAATTGAATCATCTCTGATGGTGGCTTCCAGTATGACCTTTATAGCAGAAGTATAGCAATAGTTTAGTAATAGGGTAGAACATTTCATTCCCATTGTTTTGGTTGCAACTTTGTCTGTGGGGGCAATGCAGTTATGTAAATAACAGCAATATTTGTAGACAAACGGAGTGGTTATTAAATAGGGATGTTTCAACAGTTTTGGGCTGGGTGCAGTCAGCATACAAAGCCTTCGTAGAAACCATTTAGAAATCCAGACCAAGACTAGGCAGGTCCAACTAGAAGCCTGGGGAAGAGTCATAAGCACACAGAACATATTTACTACCAAGCAAGATCAAGGGCTAAATAGGCATTGTATTGCTGACATTTAGCCAATAAACAAGCAGTAAATCAGATAAGAAATAAAAACAGATCTGACCTAAAACTTGACCTTAAACATATTTAAGTTATGAATTCTTATTTTGAAGACAAGAAATGGGTAAATGGACTTAAAATGATTTCATGTGAATTACACAAGTAGAATAACTATAAGACTCTTACTGGGTTGCTTCAGCCGGAGCTCCATGGCTGGTCCATTTGACCTGTCTCTCCTGCCATCAAATAACCGTTTTTCCCTTTCCTTCTCAGTCCGGTACTCCATCAGCTGATGCTGTGCCTGTCGATATATCTTCAGGAGCCGAGAGCACAAAGTATGGTGTAGCCGCAGAAAAAAATACCAGTTGTTGTTGGTGTAGAACAAACTGTAAACTTCATCTATAGTCTTTGGAGGAGGTTCATGGGGTATCTCCTCTGGGGGTGGGGGCTCTTGGACTACTTCAGGGGTCACAGCCTTTCTTCGGCGTTCTGGCAGTTCAGTGACAGGAGACTCTGCAACAGTCTCGACTGGAGCCTCATCGGCAGAAGCAGTAAACAAGGTTTGGTAGGAAGGAGATGATGATGATGATGATGAGAAAAACAGTTCAGGAAGGAACTGGTGCAGAACCTGCCAGATAGTGTCCCTGTCTTCCTTCTGGATGGTTGGTTGCCGACTCACATAGAATGTTATTAGTGCTGCAGCATCTTCCATAATTTGCCAGTCCTCATAGGTATAGATCAAGTGGGGTCCACTAGATGTTGTCGTTCTGCCATCAGGTTGCTGTTCCTGCCTCTGAAGAAGAAACAGGGGTGAATATCAAGAAACTATGAAACACATAATAAAATAAGAAGCTATTTAAAGGCAATATTTTTACACAATGTATAAAGAAAAAGGTAGTCAATGAAGAGCAAAGTATTTTCCATTAGTACTGTTCCATGGGAATTATACTATATTAAATTGAAATAATAGAAGCAATCATTTTATGGTAAAAAAAATGCTGTTCTGTTTGTACTCGTAGATACATTAGATAGCTTCAAGAAGAGGTTGGATGGAGTTTATAGCACGTAAACAACATGCAGCTATTGAAAATAGCTCTGAGTATAAAGTTGTTCCAGGGACTGGTTTAATTGCCATAATGGAGACAGGGCAACCTTTTTCCCCCTTTGAGGCAAATTTGAGAGGCTTCAGGTTTTTTTTTTTTTTTTTTGCTTTCCTCTGAAAGTCAACAGGTCCATAAAACCAAAGGCCAAGAACTACTGGGGGCCAAAAAGGGGCCAGAAAAGCCGATATTGACAGGCGCCAAGAGAGTTGAGTGTTATGATTTTCTCCCCGATGCGGTTGTAAAATGTTTAAAACTTTAAAGCATGCTTAGAGAGTGGATAATAATATGGCCAAGGTGAAAACTAAATGTCCGTTTACTTCCAGGACGTGGCTCTTAGACTCTTCCATAGAGCATATGTGTCACCCAAAATAGCACATAAGATAGGCCTAACCCAGACACCTAACTGTGTAAAGTACAACCACCCTGAGGCCGCACTAGAACACGCCCTGTGGTCGTGCACAAAACGAAATACCCTTTGAAACCTAGTCCTATCACAAATCGCAAACCTATGTGATATTAAAACAATACGGACAAATCCACAAATTCTACTGGGTTTATACCCTACACCAACTAACAACTCTATCAAAGGTAACATCAGACTAGCTGATGTAATGGTATTAACCACAGTTAAGACCATTCTGGAATTCTGAACACACAACCCCCTCCAACACAAATGTGGGAATGCAAATTGCTATATACAATGCAACTCCAATGGGTCCTAGCATTACAAGACAAAGAATCCAAAGGTTCCCGTATCTTTTGATATTTGAGTAAATATCTAGGTACACTGGAGGGACAAAAACACCACAAGCTATTAGCACCTTTCCGTTATACTAAATGGTGGGCAGAAGCCTCCCTCAGGGGAGAACTCACATGAAAGCCCATAAATAAAGGAAAGAAGAAACTCGCCTCCTCCTACAACTTTCAAACCCTGCACAAAACGACTTGCCCTGAGAGGAATATTAAAGACATGGAAAAAGACACCCATCCTACCCCTTTCCTCTTCCCCTATCCCGACCTTCTCCCTTTCTCTATTCTTTTTTAACTCTATTTTGTTTTAAGTTATTTTATGCTAAATACAGGATACCGTGCAACTCGGACGCATAAAATGAAGCGTTGAATCGTGGCTAATGTAACATATTGAGTGTAAGCATCTATAACATGAATGTATTTATAGCGCCACAACGAATGTACCTTGCATGGCTGTTCGATATATTACCTTTGTAAAAAACATTTAGTTCTTTGTTTTATTATAAAAATTAATAAAACATTACATTAAAAAAAATTCTATGCCCAAGCTAAACCTCTAAAAACTTCTAAGACCACTATTGTGGTGGATGAACTTACATTATTGTCACAAAATTAATCTGTGAATAGTTTAACAAAAGTGAGGATGTAGGGAGTGATTGGCAAAGTTCAAAACTAGAGTAGTATTTCCAAAAGGAAAAAACAGACATTAAAAAGTAAAAAATACATGTCCGTAAAGTGTGACCCTTTACTCTAAAAATTGTACTGAATAGCTTCTAGCTGATCTAGAGAATGGGAAAAACAACCAAAGCGGTTTCCATTTTGCCTCATGAAGGGAAAAGCTCTTCCTGAACAATAAAACATCAACTTAACAGTTTACAGAACACACACAGTCCTGGAAAGCAAGTGGATGATGCTCAATAGGATGAATCCTATAGATGTTGGAACCATCCAAACCTTTTAATACTGCCCACATAGTTAAGGCACTCGGCTAAAGGGTGTCTATAAAAATCTAAAAAATTCACCTGCTCAAAGTTTTTTTTTTATATGTTACCACTCACCTCATCATAGACGCTTTCTATCTCATTAAGCATGCTTTTGGAGCGCAGGGCTTTGGTGTCATTCTGCTTAAAATTGACAGCCTGGTGGTCTAAAGACTTCATGTATGCCCTCTCATATTGCTCTCGCCATATTTTGTTGAAGCCACGCTGTGCTTCCCTCCATTCCTCTTCTTTTGCTTTCAATCTGCAGAACAGGCAAGATTTTTAGGAGATTTTGTAGAGTTAATATTCCTTAGTTTGTGCTAGAACAGATGCAACAAAGTTCAGTGAAACCAAAGATGAATGAAGATTGACCCTAAATGTTTCTTTGCATTACCTCTAGTAACCCTAGTTCTCACCTCTTTAATACTACAGGTACAGCAGTGACCGGATTTTTCTTTAGACTTTCAACAATATCTGGAGCTTTGTCCCCATATATTCTGTAGATTGCCCTGCGTTGTATAACCTCTGACGTGCCTCCCAATCGGTCATCAAGCCTGAACTTTTCCTGGTCTTCAGGGGACATGCGGGAAAGTTTCTTTTGGACACTTTCAAGTACACGAATAGTAGCCAAATTGGTTTCCAAAACAACATCCAACTATTAATGACAAAAAAAGACGTAAACAAAAAAACAGGTCATTTTTTACAAAATATGGGTTGTACTCATAACTCACAAAAGCCATGCTAAATGCCATATTAGATTTTCACCATTTTACACAATTTAAAAAAGGGTTTGTTAAATTCTTGTTTTTTTTTATAACTTTAGTTAATAAAACGTAAACAAATGAGAGAACAACAAATAATATTATCAAAACAAAATCAAAACATAATTTGATCACAGTCACATTATGTGTATTGACATTACTATGGCATATCAGAGAAATTTATCCCACATTGCCTAAATGGTTGCACAAAGATCGAGTTTATCCACTAGGAGGGCTGAAAGGTAATGCATAGATTGGATAAATTTAAGTCTAGTAATGACAAGTGAAATGGAAAGGGAGGGGGCAAGCCAATGTAGGGCTATAACCCAGCGAGTAGCGGCTAGTATTTCAGAAACTAGTTTGCGTGGGTGTAGGGCTAGTTTAGGGTAATGTAGAGCTAACAATGCTGACTCAATAGTGGGTTCAATAGTTACCCCTATTATCTGAGAATCCATGCAATAAACTTCAGTCCATAGGGCTGAGACAATGGGGCAATGCCACCAGGCATGGTGATAATACCCCTTGTTATGTAACCTCAAAAGCAAGTGGGTGGAAAACTAGGGTCAATGGCATGTTTGAGGTTGGGTGTAAGTACTAGCAAAACATTACTTTAGACGCCGTTTCCTTACACCCAAGCTGCCATGTATTTGTGTGAAATGGGAGAAGCCGCTTCAGTCAGCTGGGATTAGATTAATGAGTTTACAGTTTTGGTCCCAAGTGGGTTATGGCAACAAAATTCATACAGCGAGCCCTCTAATTTAGCTCGATGGGGGGCCTGAGAATCATAAAAGTGGGAAAGTTGGTTGTATGAAATTGTTCCCTGTCAGGGAAAGCATAAGCATCCCACAATTGGGGAGAGGTCTTCAGGCCATGAAGTGACAATAGATCATACAGAATACAAAGTTTGCTAGCTGACCACCTTTGGAAGGCTGAGTGAGTTAGTCTAGTGGAAAGTCAGGATTGCCGACTAATGGTTACACGTGGCTTCGAGAGGTGTATTGAATGAGTTTCTGCTTCGGGGTTGCCATAACCATAGGTGAAACTTAATTACAGGATTCTCAATCGTATATTTCTGTAACGCTTCCTTACTAGCCCATAATAGAGAGGAGACCTTCAAGGGATGTATACAGGCATTTTCAAAATCCACCCATTTAGAGTGGTCCGGTGGTAGGTTGTCTTAATTGTGCGAGACGTGCTGCCTTAAAGCAATGCATGAAATATGGGACCTTCAAGCCTCCCTGACTATAAGACAGTAGCATCATCTGGCTAGCAGCGATGCGCCCAAGCCAAGAGATGGAATATTTGGACCAGTTTCCAAAAACCTATGGAGTTTGTTTATGAGAGGGGAGAAGTTTGCTTTGTATAGGGAATAAAACGATTGTGATTTTAACCCCAAGGTAGTCCAGTGTTTTCTCCAGTGAAAAGGAAAGTTCAGTTCCAGGAGTTTTAACTGGTGTTTTGGGATATTGATAGGGAGATGGTTAAAAAGTGCTTCAAACTAAAGGAAACTACTTCTACAACTACTTTCTATCGTTGGCCCTGCTGAGCAGAATCCCTGAGTTTCATTAAAGGGGTTGTTCACCTTTGAGATAATTTAGCTTTTTGTTCAATTTGCATTTTAGAAAATCTGGTAACTAGGGCCCAAATTACCCTAGCATCCATGCATTGATTTGAATAATAGACTGGAATACAAATAGGAGCGGGTCTGAATAGAAGGATCATTACTAAAAAGTAGCAATACAATTGTAACCTTACAGAGCATTTGTTTTTTTAGAAGGGGTCAGAGACGCCCATTTGAAAGCTGCAAAGAATCAGAAGAAAAAGACGAATAACTATAAATCTATAAAAAATAAATAATGAAAACCAATTGAAAAGTTGCTTAGTATTGGTCGTTCTATAACATAATAAAAGTTACTTTAAATGTGAACCACCCCTTTAAAGGCATCTGTTAGAATTGAAACAATAGTTGCCAATATTTCACAGATACTACTGAGAAATGGATTAACTAAATGTAGCAAATTGCCAGACAAACACCAGAGATAGGAACATTCAATTTTAAACTTCAATTCTGGAAAAATTATTAAAAAAATAAAATAAAAATGGAAAGCAATTGAAAAAAAGTCAACAAACCCTTTAAGAGAGAGTAAACTGGACTATTCCACGCCACTGTTTACTGTAATTATGTGTTGGGGTTTGGAACTTACCTCGAATCTCTCATCTTCACAGCGGTGGAGCTGCTCCTCATATGGAGTCTTTTTGGAACTAACAAAAGTAGAATCTTCAGACCATGAGGGGAAAGATACCCAGGTGTCATTTAATACCTGCAGAAGAGGATGGACATACTTTTTAAATTAGCGGCATAACAGGGAGGTACATGCACCTAAAACACATATATAGATATTTTATATCCCAGATTATTATGGAAAGAAAAAGTTCTGCAGCTATATGCCACAAATGCTGTAGCTCAATATTTAAAACACGTTTCGTATCTGCCGATATGTAGTCTTAGGTATTACTAAGGTATAAAGTTGGGCTTAGCATATTACACTATAATGGTCTGTGTTTCTAATCAGGTAGTGAGTGGCTTTGCTTATTTTTCTTAGACACTACTGATATTAAATGCTATCTAGGCTACCTACAATACAATCTATAACATTTCAGAGGCTACAGAATGAAAACAAAAAGAAGCATCCAAATCTCAGGAATAGCCTTTTCTTTTCTTAAAACAGTTCAGTTTGATGTATTAAGTGTATTCGACAATTTAATACTTAGCTTTTGTGAATATTTTCCTTTAATTTGTGAGGGATCTTAGAAGCCTTTCTAAACTCTAAATAGAGATTTAAATTCTTGCAGGTTTAAGGGATTTGGTCATGATTTTTATGTTTTACTTTTTATTTCCAAACGACACTGTTTACATTACAAATAATTCACTCTACCATATAAAATGTTATTTTATTTAGTTGTAATATTGGTGCGCAGGCAGCCATCTCAGGTGGCAGTGCCTGATCCTGTGATCTCAGAATGAACTAGCACTTTACAGTAGAACTGCTTTCAGATAAACTTTTGTTTCTCAAGCTGGCAATAAAGGCAAAGATACCATCGTACATATCGAAGGTTTGTACGATTTTCGGACCGTGTGGATCGTCGTGAAATTTTTTCGTACCATTGGCATCGGTCGTTTAGTCGATTAAGCAGGTAAGAAGATTTCTGTCGGCTAACCATAACATCTCTGCATGTATTGCCTATCTGACAGTATCAATGGGTGAACTAGAATTTCTCGGACACAACTTTTGTACTATTGTCACGGCCAGTACATCGTCCGATTTGTTCTTTTTCTACTTTATTTAATCTGAATGGTTTGTGGCAGGTCAGAAGATTGCAATTTACTATTGTTCATCGGATACAAGGCTAACACGTGCACGTCTTATGGCCAGCTCAATGTAACTAGAGGAATTGCAGTGGGACTTGGATTTTTACTATGGAGTGCTGTACTCATCTATCAGGGAGCTGTTATCTTGTATCTGGGAGGAGTTAATCCTGTTGCATTCCTGTTCTGTTGAAAAAACATGTTTTCCTGTGACATAATCCCCCTTTAAGGAAAATTCAACAAATGCCTAGATATACTTTAATTTGTAACACAAGTATGGTTCCACTGAAAAAATTAATTACCTCCTTGCAGAGTGCAGTCCTCCCACTGCATTTTGGGTGTGAAAAAGATTTAGGAAGAGCACGGTAACTTGAGCCAATGCGCTTGCAGGATGCATAATCAATCTCCCGCCCAATTCCCTCATTGGAGCGGTCGTTTGTTACTGGTGAAGCAAACGAAAGTTCTTTAACACCCAAGAAAGATTTGAACTGTGCAAAGAGTTCAGGAAACTTTCTGAAAAGCACACAAACATAGAAGAATAAGTCAATGGTTTATTCAACATGGAAAAAAAAAAAAAAAAGATTCCTGTTATTTAAGCATGGGTGGATTAATTTTAAAGAACAGTTTTTACCCCATTTATTTTATCTAAAAGATACTTGGTGGGGAATCACCTAGACTATTAAAGTCTAATTGGGAGTAGAATCAGTAAACATTACTGGTATGCATGCCGGAGACCTCTAGTGACCAAACAGAGGTGTAACCAAATACTCAATAATTTCTCCAAGGCATGCTAATAAGTAAAAAAATATACTTTATTTACATCAATAGTTAAAAAACATGCGAAATATCCCCTCTAACGCCTGACGCGTTTCATGCTTACCCAGCACTTAGTCATAGGCAGAATGCCTAAGTGCTGGGTAAGCATGAAACGCGTCAGGCGTTAGAGGGGATATTTCTCATGTTACTTATTAGCATGCCTTGGAGAAATTATTGAGTATTTGGGAATCACCTAGAGGCATGAAACAAACTATCTTTACACTGTAAATGTAAACTGCTTGCAACCCACGAAACCTGGGCAAACAGGAGGAACAAAGTTAATAAAACACATGGACTTTACTAAACACCATAAAAACCTTTGCTCCTATAAGTGATGGTTTTGGAGCAGCAGCACCTGAACAGACAAAGCTCAATGATTTCCACTCATTTGTAATATTATATCTACACAGGAAATGAATGGCATTAATTTTAAATGGCGGGTCCTGGGCATCTAACGCCAGAGCATTTAAATATTACAGCAACCAACTTGCATATTGTGTGACAATTCAAAAAAACAGCATTTTCAGGCTTATGTGCCTGGACCTCTCACCTGCCTGGGTTCACTTTGCAAGTCTTTGCCCACACACCATTTATATTTACAATTAATAAAAGCGGTGATACATTGAAGGCAGGTTTATAAGAATAACGGGTAAAGTTGACCACTTGCAGGAATTGGTAAACTGCCTTCAGGATGTAAATACATTGCCCAAAAACACCAATATGGAATGTGATCAGCTGCTATTATGTTTTACTAAGACTATACATCAGGGGTCCCCAACCTTTTTTTACCTGCGACCCATATTCAAAGAGCTGGGGAAAAACACAAACATGAAAAAGTTTATAGAGGGTTCCAAATAATGGATGTGAAAGGCTATATGGTAGTCCCTATCTAAACAAGAAGCCTACAGGAGGCTCTATTTATCAGTACACCTGTTTTTTTATGCAACCAAAACTTGCACCATGGGGCCACTGGGAGTAAAAGCCAAGAGGTTGGTGAGCAACATGTTGCTCGCGAGCCACTGGTTGGGTGATCACTTCTATAAAACATTGCAGCTTTTAAATGTATAACTACTCCAAGGGACTCCATGATTCTAAAACAAATGAACAAGCCCATCCAATCTTAAAATAGAGTTTATGCCCAAATATATAGACATATAAAGTGCTGTTTGTTTTAAATTCTTATTTTGCCCTTAGCCATATGAGGGAGCCAGCAACTGGTCTATAAATTCCATGTGAACAATTAAAGGATAACAAAACTCTAAAAATGAATATGACTAAAAATGTCATTTATATACTGAACTTATTCCACTTCCCTAAAGTTTCAGCTTCTTAATAGCAGCAATGATCGAGGACGGTCACTGTGAGTCACCATCTTGGTAAGTGTCTGTGACACTCGCATGCTTAGTGGGCTCTGAGCAGCTGTTGAGAAGCTAAGCTTAGGGGTCATTGCAAATCATCAAGCAAAAAATGAGGTTGGCCTGTAATATAAGCTGGTGCTACCATGTATTAATTATTTGTATTAATTACTACTTATATTGTGACATTTATGTTCTGTGTATAAAAGTATATTTTGTATCTGTCCCGATGCTCAGTAACAGACAACAGCCCAGGGCATGTGCAGTGAATCAGCAGAAAAGAAGATGGAGAGCTACTGCGGCATATTTGCAGGTACAGATCTTCCCCACCAAAGGGCTGTGCTTGCCTTGGGCTTTTACAGAAGCCAAAATATAATGCACAACATTTCTAGCCTACTTCTTTAGTTCTCCTATAAAAGGGCTCATTTATGAGCAATTTCAAATGCGAGTCTCCGTGTTTTTTTTTTTTTATACACACTGAACTAGTGTTCAGATGTCTTTATGTGATCAACTCTTTGGAAACAAGTTTACTGCATCAGCTGACATGGGCGGATGACAATGTGCTAAAGCAATAACTCCCAGTAGCATAAGCACAGGAGGTTTATGGTCTGGAAGAACCAATCTGTGGGCAACAAATGCTGTACATGGTGCTGTAGACATAAGTTGGATTTAATCACATTTAAATGACTATTCTACGTACTACACCCAAAATAAATGTAAAATACATTTTGCCTACCCTAGAAATGGCGTGACCAGTTGAAGTAGCTCAGAACCAGAAACCAGTTCCTGATTGAAAAGTGCGATACAACGGAGAAAGTTTTCATAGACTTCCTGGTTCTTAAGAACTCGGCGGACCTAATAACAAAATGCAAAATCTTTATTAGCTTCAATAGAAATATATCTCACAGAACTCTAACTATAAAAGCAACCCTCCAGTATCCTAGTACCAGCTACAATTCTAAGTGATATACAAGGGTTGTAGCTCATTAAATGATTCAAATAGTGCAGCAGTAGCAGAAGTTCCCAGAAATGTTTAGTAAAATAATAAGAAAACCATTTGCAAAGTAGATATGCACCAAATTCACTACTTCAGGATTCAGTCGAATCCTGTATCCCTCACAAAAGATTTGGTCAAATACCAAACCAAATTCTTGGCACCAAGAACAGATTGGAGTTAAAAGTGGAGAATGTCTCTGACAGGGGCACTGGTATGATCACTCCATTCTGTTCCATGTTTGCAATGCAGTCCAGAAAGGCTTGAGCTTTGTTGGGTTGGGATGGGACTCTGGACATGAGGAATTTTCTGGGGGGAAGGGATGAAAAATCCAGATGATCGCCTTCGGAAATGATTTTGTTGACCCAAGCGTCGGACCAATATTGGCTCCACACCTCCCGGAATCGTAGCAATCTGCCCCTATTGGTCGCTATGACCCAGGAGGGGGTGCCCCGTCAGCCTGAAGTGGACTTGTCAGCTGAAGATTTGTTGTGGAACTTGTTGGATTTCCATGGTGTGCGACCCTTATCGCCTGATTTGAGCGAAACTGGGAGCATTAAGGGGGGCAGTTTCGTCTGGAGAAGCTTCCGCTAGTGGCCACAAAAAAAACTTTTCTCGCCTGGAAGATGTTGTAGGTCTCTGTTTGTTTTGGGGAAGAAAGGTGCTTTTCCCTCCTGTGGCCTGGGAAATGATCTTTTCGAGTTCTTCCCCAAAAAGTCACTGGGGGTCATTTATCAACACTGGGCATATTTGCCCATGGGCAGTAACTCATGGCTTCCAATCAAATTGCTGCATTCATTGTTCTACTTGCAGCAGGCTTCAAAAAGCTAATCACTGATTGGTTGCTATAGGTAACTGCCCATGGGCAAATTTGCCCAGTGTTGATAAATGAGCCCCAATTGTCCCTTGAAGGGGAGCAATTTCTTGGAACCGATATCAGCTGTCCAATTTTTCAGTCAGACAGTTCTGCGGGCTTCTACGGATAGTGCTGAAGTGCGTGTGGTAATCTGTGAGCTGTCCAGGGTTGCATCACACAGATATGATGCCGCCTCCGCGATGGACTGTGCGTATGACATCAGATCAGTCCTGGGTACACCTTCTTGAATTAGGGATTCGGACCAAGCCAGTATGGCTCTGGCTACCCAGGCGGAGACCAGCGCTGGGCGGAAGGTTGATCCTGCAGATGAGAACACTGCCCTCAGGAATCCCTCTAGACAAGATGGATCTTTAAAGGCTGCGGCGTCTGTGACCGGTAAGGCTGTGGAATTGGAAAGTCTGGAGATTGGAGCACCTACTGTTGGGGGCATGGACAATTTTTCCACCAAATCCTTGGGGAATGGATAGGACTTGAAAATGTACGTGTAGCCTGGAACTTTCATTCAGGGGAGTTCCACTCATCATGTATTATACTGGTTAGTTGATCATGCGATGGTAAACATGCTGAGGACTTGTGTTTCCTCTTGAATAAATTCGCAGCTGAGTGATTTTTAGCACTTCCATCACCCCCTTGATTATGTTGTCCACATCATGAGGGACCTCTCTGCACTTGGTGTCCTCCTCATTCTCCCCTTCTTCCTCTGAAGAAATATCGGATGGGGGAAGTTCACCCTCTGAATGAGAATTGACCCCTCCTGCTGAAGACCCATCAGATGGAGTGTGGATGTCAGCGTCAGCCTTGGGGCTGGGGGGGTCTTTTGCGCTTTCCAATGGGTTTTTGACCTAGCTTGGCTATGGCCCTGCCCAAATTATCAGCAATAAAAGGAAGGCTCTGCAAGGATGCCAGAGACTGTGAAAGCAGAATGATCCATAGTGGGGCTGGGGGGGTCAGTTTATATGCCCGCCGCCCCATCCTGTGCAGCAATGTCCTGTGAGGACTCCCCAAAATGAGGAATCGAGGACGGGGTGTATTCCTGAGAAGGTGCTGACCCCTGTCCCTTGGAGCAAGATCTGCAGAGGGACTCAGCATGGCCCCCAGGAATTTTTGACGGACAATTTTTGCAGGCAAATTAAGTCACTGGTGCTGCTGGTGCCCCCCCCCCCGCCCTTGGGAAAAGACCCCCTTATTTAACCTGTGCCATATAGCCTTTTTATAATTTCCACCATTGCTACACAGCAGATTGTTTATATGAACTATAGTTGTGTTTCTGAAGCAAACAGGTCAGTTTTACAACATTACATAATATTTTCATCACTTTAAAACACTTTCACTTTTTGGTGTTAATGTTCCTTTAAATTACTGGAAATCAACATACAAACCAACCTTATTGAAGAATGAGAACTCTTGCAGAGTGCCATACTTCCCCACACTAGCCATTGACTGGTCCTTGGACTTTCGCATCTTCATCTTCTTCTAAACATTAAAGTAAGATTACTATAGCACTTTCAGATCATTTTAATATGAAGAGTTGAAATACTGAAAATGCATTACCTTGGATGAAGGCATGGAGCGCAATAGAAGAGGTCTAGACCTTTTACGGCTTTGTTCTAGGTTCCGCTGGTAATCAAGTTTCCTGGCGCTAAGATCACAAGCTCCATTTCCTGTGAACTGTGAGACATAGGAACATCATTATTCTGAACATGAGCTCATTTATTTTAATACTTTGGAATGTTTGTTACATGATGGTAGTCACTCAACTGTTTTAATCAGTCTAAACATAAACAACCAGATAAACAGTTTGTATCAGACACACATATCAGTGCCGGGCCATGCTGGGCAGGCGCCCTAGGCAGGCCCGGCACTCGCGTGCGCGAATTTGCGAGAAAAGTCGGCAAAAGAAGGGAACTTGGGGTAGGCGACAGAGGAGGTAGGTGCCTGGCATCCTCCCAGCTTTGCGCCCTAGGCACTTGCCTACTCTGCCTACCCCTAGTTCCAGCCCAGACACATATACATATATATTGACCCCACTCATACCAAGGATCTCTTTGCTTCTGGAAGGAACTGGCCAAATTCAGACAACAGATCTTCCTGTCCACGAAACAGACTTGCGACCTCTGTAAACACCTCCTCTTCGGACATACCTCGGAATGGGCGACCTTTGGGATTCAGCTGATCCTTCTAACAAGGAGAAATGGAAATTTATATTTTTTTTAGACTTCGGTGCCAATGTTTAGGTGCAAATGTACAGCTCTTAGAGTCTAATAACAAAAAAAACCCCACAAAAAACAATGATACTGTAAAGGTATTGGTCTGTGAGGTTTTATGTATAATCATACATGAAGGTAAGCCATCATAAATTAAAAAAACCTCAGCTTTCAACGTCAACATGAAAAATTGCTTCTAAAGTAAAAATAGTAACAGGTATTCGAATTGACAAATCTTATTTGAACAAATACTGTATATCTCAGTGAGGACAGCTGTGTACTTAAGTATAAATAAATGCATTATGTTAAAGGAACAGTAACACCAAAAAAAGTGTATCAAAGTAATTACAATATAATTTAACATTGCCCTGCACTAGTAAAAGTGCTGTGTATGCTTCAGAAACTTTACTATAGTTTATATAAACAAGCTGCTCTGTTATCACTGAGGCAACCATTCTGGCTGGAGAAAAGGCACAGGTCACATCACAGATAACAGATAAACCCTGTAGAATACACTGGTGTTAATCTGTTATCTGCTGTGTATCCTGTGCCGTTTTTTACCTTTTTTCAAGGTGAATGGCTGCCTCCACAGCTACACAGCAGCAGGTTTATATAAATTATAGTAGTCTTTCTGAAGCAAACACTAGTTTTACCAGTGCAGCAGTACATTATATTTTAATTACTTTTATCCACTTAAATTTTTTGGTGTTACTGTTCCTTTAAGCTTTCTAGAAATAGCTACAAAACAAGGAGCATACGTGGGAACCTGAAATTCATACGATTTAATAATGAAGATAATGGTATAGAACATTACAGTAAATTCAGCCTCCCAGCTTAGAGAATCAAGAGGAAGTACACTGCTTTTAAAGGACCAGTAACATAAAAAAAAAAAATTTTGTACATGACAAAAAAAAACCACCAAGACACATTTAAGTTTAAATTCACAAAGTCTTTATTAAGAAATAACTTACCGATACTCCGCTTGTGCTCCTCTTCAGAAAAGGCTATGATCCATCGTGCAGTGCTCGATTTCTCCTCCCTGGCTATCTCCTATAGAAGGCAGGGAGGAGAAATCGATCGGCGCCCCGACGCCTTTTCTGAAGAGGAGCGCAAGCGGAGTATCGGTTAAGTTATTTCTTAGTAAAGACTTTGCGAATTTAAAAGTTGTGTCTTGGTGGGGTTTTTTTCTGTTATGTACAAACGTAGTCAGACAGAGAAAGTGACTTTCTGTATGGTCAACCAAGCATAATGTCCCTCACCATTTGGGGTCTCACAAGATACATTATTAGAGTAAATGATTAAATGCTCACTTCACACAAAGTAAAAGAAAATCAGTAAATGGAATCTGTAGGGCCCTTTTTGTAGGACAATTACAATTCAACATTTATCGCTGCCATATGCAGTGACTAATGCAGTTTTGGGATGATCCACTCAGACTAATAAATTTAGCAACACTTTAGTTACCTCATAGTTTAAGAAACCAAAGACAAACATGGCTTCTGTTTATCCAGAAATAAATAAACTTGTTAGAAACTATGCTACATTTTTTAGGGTGCTAAAGAGCATATGTAATGGCATTTTATTTTTTTTATGTGACAGATCATTTCAATTGGTTGCCGCAGACTCAACCTGCATTTGCAAAAATACTGTGAATTCCTGGAAGAGCAGTGTATCACCCAGTTTATTCAGGAAAATACTTTTAGTGTGTTTTGCAAAGTGGCCATAGCAGTTTTACTTGTTAAGTTAGGCATAGGGCTCCAACTTTTAATTACCCAAGACAAACCATATGTCTTTGTATGACATAATTTTATCAGTATCTGGGATGTAAACAAGTGGAATAGTTGATATACTGGCTTATAAAAATGTGGATATCACTGGCTGAGAATATACAGAATCCATTTACTACCCACCTGGTACGTGTGGAGGATTTCTAGGAAAGACCTGTAAATTTCGGGCCTGTCCAAATACCGAGTTTTGATTTTATTCACATAGCTAATAGCATTGTGGAACTCCAGTGATTCTGATTCTGGAGGAGGCCGAGGCTTCTCCTTTTCCTGCTGCCGAGACTCCTCAGGCACCTCACTGAGTACATTTTCAGGAATAGGGGGCACAATTACATGACTGCTAGACAAAGAGCTAGTGGTTGCATCAGATGACACCTACAAAACAACAAAACCACACACTCAGGGTTCCACATATTCTTTTTTTCTTAATCTATTCCAAGCATACTGTACAGTCTACGCAACCTCAATTTTCTAAATGTAGTGTCACTTACAGGGCTAGCCAGGGATGTCTGCACAACCACTTTCCCATTTTTTGGAAGTTCAATTTTGTAGCCAAGCGGTAGAAAGGCATTAAATCCAAGCATCAGATCTGGATGCTCATGGAACAGCTGAGAAACCCTGCGGATAACCCCAGGAGTGTCGATGCTGCAAGAGAGAGTAAAGGAATATATTGTTTTATATATTGTTTTATATATATATTTTATATATATTGTTTTATCTAGAAAAGCTTAAAAAATATTTCCTGGTTTGCGAAAAAAACATACCTCTGAGATTTGAACTCTTTCATTATCTCCAAGAATCCACTATACGTAGCTGGATCACTTCCAAAACGGATTTTTACTTGGTCCAAATAAGAAAGAGCATCTTCCACCTACCAGATAATGTAAAAAGGTAAGAATCTAACACTTACAAAACTATACTGGGCAAAGAATTACTGATTTACTATGTATACATAAGTTTCTCTTCTTCAATGTAATTATTCCCAAGGTGGCCAAACTTTCTTTGAAAATTAAAATGTCCATATCCTTATCTAGCTTAGAGGGACTTGTGTTAATTCAATAAGCAATGGAGACCAAACCTGCACTGCATATCCCAGTTGGGGCCTTTCTGTGCTTTCTAAAGGGAAAGACTTACCCTCCCCTGGTATCACAGTGAAGAGGCTCAATAGCACTTTCATTAACGATTTTGACTGTTCCAATAAGCAAGGTAACCAACAGCAACCACTCATATACAAAGTACCAAGTGTGACATCTAATACTTTACTGCTCAGTTTGCAGTAAAAACATGTAAGATAAGTAGGGATGCACCGAATCCAGGATTCTGCCTTTTTCAGCAGGATTCGGATTCAGCCGAATCCTTCTGCCCGGTCAAACCGAATCCAAATCCTAATCCTAATGTGCATATGCAGATTAGGGGCTGAGATGGAAATTGTGTGACTTTTTGTCAGAAAACAAGGAAGTAAAAAATGTTTTTCCCTTTCCACGGATTCGGTTCGGTATTCTTTTGAGAAGGATTTGGGGGTTCGGCCAAATCCAAAAAAGTGGATTCGGTGCATCCCTAAAGATAAGCCTTAGTCATGTTATAGTATGGGGATACATTTTCTGCGAACCAGTTATCCAGAATGCTTAGAATTACCGATTACATTTTAAGCAAATAATTATAATACAGTTTTAAAAATGATTTCCTTTTCCAAGCATTCTGTATAATAGATTCCATACCCGTGTTGGAGCATGCTATGATTGTGTGGGGTAAGTCTATTAGTTGTTATCTATTAAAACAGATTTTACTGTTCACAAATTAATTCTTTATGTAAAGAACTAAAGTTAAAAAGAACTAAAGTTATGGGATTTTTAAGAGAGTATTTATCAATGGGGGAAACTGAAAAATTGATAAATACGCCTTTCACAATCCCATAGAAATGAATGGAGAGTGGCAGAATTTCTTTCTAGCGGACTGTGGCGACTTCTAACTTCACTCTTTGATAAATATACCCCATCGTGTCTCAGCACTGTTGTTTTTTTTTTTTCTGAGTTAATTGTATTAAAAGGAATGTAAATCCACAAATGAAAATTCGTCTAAGAAAAGAAAATGCTCTTTCCTATATAAAATTACAAATTGTCAATAATTTGAATGTAATTTGTAGATCTTTGTATTCTTTTTCATTCATTGCGGATTTGACTGGCGCCTCGTGATAGCTTCTGAAGAAGTGGTGAGACCATGAAACACGTAAAGCGTATAATCCACAATTTTGTATGCTGAAAGTTTTTACTTTGGACTATTAAAGCTGATATTTTTTAACACTCCTCCTGATGCTCCGTGAATTTTTCTTTGCTGTATGGAATTTCTCCGTTGGGGGACAGATGGTACATGCAGCACGAAGCAGTGTTTGGAGAGGTAGTATGTTCCCCTCATTTGGATTTGCATAAACCCAACAATGTTGTCAGATTATTTGAAAATCAGTGAGGTGAATAAATCCAAGTTTCCGGGCTGACCCTTTTAGCTATATTTTCTAGACATGTCTGCAATGTTTCACCACCTTGTAACCTCATCCTACAAACACATTTTTAATTGTAACAACTTCTCCACAGCTTACAGACAGCATGCAGGAACTACATAACCCACAATGCATTGCACTGTGATGTTCCTTTCCTTATTGAATTCACATGTGCAGGGAATTGTGGTGTTTGGAGGCTGAGGACAGATTGCTACTTATACAAAATAACAGTAGTCAGCCATCTCAGTAAAGTAGTCAGAAAGATCAGCAGGAGAGCAGGGGGCTAGGCTTAGGGAACTGTTACAAACCATAAAAAATTATGAAAAGTCTGCATATTTTTTAATCTAGGTTTACTTCAAAAAGCCTAAGTTATGAGTTCCCCTTTAAATAAACCCAATAGCCTGGTTTTGCTTCCAATAAGGATTAACTGTTTATTAGTTTGGATCATGTACAAGGTAATATATTATTACAGATAAAAAAAGATTTTTTTTTTTTTTTTTTTTTAAATTGTTTATTTTATTATTATTATGTAGTCTATGGGAGATGGCTTTTCCATATTTCAGAGCTTTCTGGATAAAGGGTTTCTGGGTAACGGCTCCCATTCCAGTATCAGTTTTTACTTTTTAAAGTACAGTTTTAAAGTAGAGTTATTCTCTTCAATTAAGTGACTGCTTTCTTCGTCTCTGCACATTTTTGGGTTCATCAGTTTTATGACAAAATCAATTGCCCAGATCGTCAACTATTTCTATAGTGCCAGCAAGTTGCTCAGCACTTTACATTACGGTAATTTGTAAAAAACAGGGGTCTTACAATAATTAACAAAGACTTGTTACAGAGTATAGATAAGATGAGAAGACCCAACTTGCAAGATCGTACAAGCTTAAGGAATGATAAAGCAACACATAA